>NW_013672105.1:24544-29092 GCF_000517525.1 Limulus polyphemus | reverse complement strand
TAAGTGTAAACTATTATTTGTTGCTTTCGTTCCTGTACTTCTGCAACCATTCTTCTATTTCTTCTACCTGAAATGACAGTAAAACAAACAATGTAAAATATTTTGAATAGAACTTGCTCCGGGCACTATTGGGTTATATATTTAAGCTACCAGTAAGAAATTAATATGTGGCATTCAGTCTCTGATAACGACGACAGCCTCTGTTATGAGTGTCTCGCATACTGTCTTTGAGGGCTAGTTACTGGTAGTTTTTAAGACTTAATGTTTTTTACTGAATTAATTAAAAACTATAACCACGTCTAACAACCTGTGTGTAATTCGAATGTTCCATCCTTCTTAATAAAAAGTAACAAAAGATCTTAATACTAATTGTACACAGGAGATATGTATTTATGTTTTAAGGGTTGCGATATTCATTATTAGTTCTTACAGCACAAGTAAATTGTAGTTAAGTAACTGATATGATTGTAAACAAAGCTAATCCACTTACACCTGATGAGATGTAATTTGTTTCTTACCAAAGGTTGTTAGGCACAAAACAACACAATAGGCTATCTGTACTGTGTCCTCCACGAGTATCGAAATATAGTTTTTAGCGTTATTTTTTGTTTAAACTAAGAAAGAAGGGTAGGCCAGTAGTTTCAAAACGTTTGTTGATAAATAACCCTTAGCAATTATAACTATATCACTCACTTTGTAATCCATGGGGCCCAGTCCTCCTTCGTAAACAATTCTTCCTTCCTTGATTATGTACAGACGTTCAGGAGAAGCTGCGTAACCTTTGTTGGCTTCGTTAGTCATTAAATCTACCAGAAGAGGGCAGGGCAGTTCTTCATTCTCCAAAAGAAAGAGGGCTGCTTTAATTCTTTCTTCAATTGACCTGGGGAAATACAACAACAAAAAATAACCTTAGGCTGGATGTAAATCGATTGATTTTACGCTACACTTGGACAAGTTATTAGTGTTCACGGGTGTAAAATACTATAAGTATTGATGATAGCTTGTTGACTGACCCTAATACAAGAACAAACCGAGTTATACAGACATCTAAAATACCTCCCAAACTTCATCTGGGCGATGGAGGGGGTACATGACCATTTATTGATATTTAATATTATTGTAGCCTTTTAGCATAAATTCTTCTTCAAGTGGTATAAACATTTTAACTGTTACCTTGGTAAGGTAGGCAACAGTTATCAAGGCCGTTATCACGCACGTGTTCGTCGCAGCAGAAATTTGCTTTACAGTGAAACCAACCGATACATTTAAATGTAGTTTACAAACATCGTCAGAAATCTTGCCATCGCTATAGGAACATTATGCTTAAATTATAGGTGAGAACTTTATTCGCTTATTAGTAGGATCACGTGATGGGCTTACATAGTTTGAAAAGTGAACAGTTTCTAAATCTTATTGATTTATTACTCAAATACTTGAACGAGATGTTAAACTACGATTTACAAGTAGGCCTGAAGATGAAGGATATGATATCGCTATTTAATCATATTTTCGTGAAACTGAAGATGGATAGAATAAAAAAATTAGTGATCTGTTACCCCCAGACACAGGTCAATAATTGTTTAATGGTGTAGAATAAAAGGACTTGAAAGAAAAATATTTGAAGAAGTCTTCAACGTTTCCACATTGAAGTTAGAAACTAGCAAAATTGATCGTTTATAACAGCAAAACTACACCTAAAACTAAGTTCTACCGAGGCTTAAAGCTTCCAGTCAATAGTGAGACATCCCTGACTAACTTAGATTCAACAGGTGTACAGCTACGGTCGTTATCTCTGTTTGTAAAGTGAAACATCCCTGACTGACTTAGATTCAACAGATGTACAGCTACGGTCGTTATCTCTAACGGTAAAGTGAGACATCCCTGACTGACATTACTTCAACAGGTGTACAGCTGCAGTAGTTATCTCTGTTGGTAAAGTGAGACATCCCTGACTGACTTAGCTTCAACAGGTGTACAGCTACGGTCGTTATCTCCGTTGGTAAAGTGAGACATCCTTGACTGACTTAGCTTCAACAAGTGTACAGCTAAAGTCGTTATCTCTGTTAGTAAAGTGAAACATCCCTGACTGACTTAACTTCAACAGGTGTACAGTTACAGTCGTTATCTCTAATGGTAAAGTGAGACATCCTTGACTGACTTAGCTTCAACAGGTGTACAGTTGCGGTCGTTATCTCCGTTGGTAAAGTGAGACATCCTTGACTGACTTAGCTTCAACAGGTGTACAGTTGCGGTCGTTATCTCCGTTGGTAGAGTGAGACATCCTTGACTGACTTAGCTTCAACAGGTGTACAGCTACAGTCGTTATCTCTGTTGGTAAAGTGAGACATATCTGACTGACTTAGCTTCAACAGGTGTACAGTTACGGTCGTTATCTCCGTTGGTAAAAAGCAACTTCCCCTATTCTGACGATCACTTACCACAACTATGGACACTGGGCATGTAGACAAATTAGAACATGCTGAAGACAACTTAGTAATTGCATTTCAAAACAGCTTGAGTATGACTATGGACAATGATCTCTATACCCATAAGTACGGTATAGTGTGACCATGATGTCGATATAAAACACCATATAATGTGACCATGATGTCATAATAATACATCACCCGACTGTGTATACGTAACGGTGCCAGTATAGTGTACTTATTGAATTGTATTTGTTTAAAAGCATATCTTAAACTATATATCACCGAATGTTATTTAGTTTATTGAAAAAAACAGTTATTATTGATAAGTTTCAGGATGGTTAAAGGCGATTAAGACTATTTTCATCGCCGAGATTACGAACACACGGGGAGTTGACTTTCTTCCCCAAGTGTGGAGCTCAGAACTTATTTATGAACCCTTGGTTATGAAAAAAAATTACACATTCAAAGCTATAGCATTGGAAAACTTAAGACAAAAAAGAAAAACTAACAATCACTCGTACATCCGTTAGGAATACTTAATTGATAGAAGAAAGACTGGTTCATGTAATTTTTCACAGTAACTGTAGATAATAAAAATAGCTTCTGTAAAAATGAGGTTTATGATAATTTCAAAAGTCGTTAGTTATTGATACAAGTACTTATCACTTAAGAATCATTTCCCGACAAACATTTTGTTTATATTATTATTCTACTGATTTAATATGATGCAGTATAGTAAGGTTTAAACATTTAGACTTCATTGAGAACTACATTAAGTATATAATTCTAAGAAATTGAGCGAAACCGAATAAAAATACAAAATTAACAACTATTTCCCATATCTAGTGCCGACGATACCAAAGTTCAAAATACTCGTGTAGTACACATTATGACATTAAAAAGAAAAGTTTTGTTTATTTGTAATAAAGCACAAAGCTACACAATGGGCTATCTGTGCTCTGCCCACTACCGGTATCGAAACCCGGATTCTAGCGTTGTAAGTCAGCAGACACACCGCTGTGCCACTGGGGGCAAAAAAGAAAAGTAACATGTAATAGTCATAAGGAAGCCTAACCAGTATGTAAAGGATGCCGGCCCTTGAAGACATGAAGGGTCATTAAAAGTCATTGTATCCTTTCATCTCGGGGGTTTATCTACAACTGACCTAAATTTCACGTGCGTTACCATTAATCAATCACGTGGTGCGTCCGCCATTACGATAGTAAAAGAAAACGCACCAGTCTAATCACAACAATATTGATCCTTTATTTACATTTCTTAAATTGCTATTTATTTTGAGATTCAGCAACGGGTAGTAAAAAAAGTATAAAACAGGTAGAGTGACTTAATGTGATGTCAATGAATGTTCAAATACTCGCCGAAAAATAAATTCATGGAAAGAATCCACGTGCGATATTCCCGGACAAGTACTTGAAGAATGTGCCTGTTTAATCTATGTTAAGCTTAAATAGATAAAAGTAATAAACAGGAAAACATTACAAAAAGTGAACATTTGCTCGCTAAAAATTTCTTGAAGGTAAACCGATTGAAAAAAATACTGTTATGTCTCCGTTTGTTAATTGATTTCCCATAAATTCGTTCCTACGAAACTTTAGCGACACAAGTCCTTACTTAATAAAACTGGTCTATTCTTTCCGAATACAACTTTACGATACACTTAATTTCAACAATCGCGCTAAAACAAACGCTATAACAACGAACGTGCTCAACTTCAATAATACTCTCTGACTGCAGATCAATTACTCACTATCTACACACACATTGTCACGTCACGCCGTGACCATCTTATATATATATATCAGACCACCCCCCAATCTAGTAAATGCTAGAGCACTCCCGAAGGAACGGGATAGTTCTAGAAAGCAGGTGGCGTGACACTAGTCACGTGACCTCGCTGACGCAACACTGCCCCCTCCTTAGTATTGTTCGTCCCGAACAATAGCCACTTACAATAAACCAATAACAATTAACAATAACTTAATTAAATATACAAAATTACAATCACAAAATTACAATTCAACAGTCTTTTAATTTTACGGGACGTATCTTCTTCCGTAAAGGTCTCCGTATTGTTGGCTTCTGCTTCACGTGGGGTTCA
>NW_013672105.1:22143-23643 GCF_000517525.1 Limulus polyphemus | reverse complement strand
CTGGTCCCCCCAACCTTGCAGAATGTCCTGTCACACCACAGAGCTTCTGTACAGCTTCTGGTACTCCTTTGTGATCAAGCACCTTGATGCTCACAAGGGTTTGCTGAGATGCAGAATCTATGACAAAGTTGCACCTTTGGCCATACAGCTTTCCTGTCACGTAGACACCATGTGTGCTTGCCATTTTACACTTAGCTGTTGGGACTTTCACGATGGTGGTTGATGGGGGTCCCTCATCACCAACCACTACTGGTTTCCCAAAGCTGACTTATTGGTGGTATTCTTCTTACACTGGCTCCTCATATGTCCTTGTTCTCCACAGTTCCAACAGCCTATCTGGGTAGCAGCCTTTCCAGCTGTGGCATCTCCCCTGTGTTGAAGTTGCCAGCAATGAGCTCTCTTGTGCCCAGGTTTATTACAGTGCCAGCAAAGTCCCTCAAACTTCTCTGAAAGCTGCCGTTTTCTGGCCTTGAATCCTGATGACTGTACCAACCTTGGTACCTCTGTGATGGAATTAACGTAGGATTCAAATCCAAGAGCTCTGGCCATTGCATCCTGCATAGTAGAGGTGTGTGATTGCTTCACTTGTGTTTTCAGTTGTGAGCTGTCCAAGGCGTCTACAAACTTATCTCTCAGCAACAACTTGAGGAGGTCGGGTGGTACAGTTGGGTAGGCCTTGTGTGCCATGCTTTCCAAGTCCTGTGCCAGCTCTCGCAGGCTCTCCCCTTTAGCATGGACTCTCATCCTAAACCTAGCCCTGTAGACTTTGGACTGATTTTGAGCTCCATACCTGAGTTCTAGAGCCGCTTCCAGTGCTCTATAGTTGTGCCTGTCGTCTGCTGACAACTGTCCAAGTATTTCCAGTGGTTGTCCCTTCAAGCTCGTTGCCAGATATACTGCTTTCTGCTCCTCTGTCCATCCATTCATTTCTGCCAGTAGCTCAAATTGTGCTCTATATGCTTCCCATGGTGCCTTCCCATCAAATTCCTGTGGCTTCCTTCATACTAGATTACCCCTATTGCTGACACTCAGGTCTGGGATGTGACTTCTGACAGGACTGAAGATGTCTACATTAGGAAGGGGCTTCCCGGTATTTGGTGTTTACTTATTTTGTCTGTTTTTAGAACAAAGCCATAGTGGGCTATCTGCTAAGTCCCCCGAGGGGAACAGAACCACAGATTTCAGCATTGTAAGTCCGTAGACTCACTGCTGTCCTATCGCTTCCCGTTTTCTGGGGCTGATTAGGTCGATGGCTAATATATCCTCCTTTTGTAAAAGACAGTAAATCACCCTTTAATGTATTTGCTTCACTTTGAAGTTTACTAATCTTTTCCATTTGTGTGTGTGTGCTGGCTTTCTCTCAACTGTTGGAGACTTTCTTCTTGTTCATTTTCTTTCTCCTCCAATCACTGTTGTAGTACCTCTTGTTTATTTTGCTGTTCGAGATACCACTGTTGCAGGTTTTCTTGCCACTGCTGTTGTCTCTCTTCTTGTTTCTTT
>NW_013672105.1:15364-21234 GCF_000517525.1 Limulus polyphemus | reverse complement strand
CTTCATGCCTATGAGCTCAATAATTACCCACACTGGTCCCCACAACCTTGCATAATGTCCTGTCACACCACAAACCTTCTGTACAGTTTCTGGTACGCCTTTGTGATCCAGCACCTTGATACTCACAAGGGTTTGCTGAGATGCAGAATCTATGACAAAGTTGCACCTTTGGCCATCCAGCTTTTCTGTCATGTAGACACTATGTGTGCTTGCCATTTTACACTTAGCTGTTGGGACTTTCACGATGGGGGTTGGTGGGCGTCCCTCAGCACCAACCACTACTGGTTTCCCGAAGCTGACTTATTGGTGGATTCTTCTTGCACTGGCTTCTCATATGTCCTTGCTCTCCACAGTTCCAACAGCCTTTCTTGGTAGCAGCCTTTCCCGTCATGGCATCTTCCCTGTGTTGAAGTTCCAGCATTGAGCTCTCTTGTGCCCAGGTTTGTTACAGTGCCAGCAAAGTCCCTCAAACTTCTCTGAAAGCTGCCCTTTTCTGGCCTTGAATCCTGACGACTGTACCAACCTTGGTACCTCTGTGCTGGACTTAATGTAGGATTTGAATTCAAGAGCTCTGGCCATTGCATCCTGCATGGTAGAGGGGTGTGCTTGCTTCACTTGTATCTTCAGTTGTGGACTGTCTAAGGCATCTACACACTGTTCCCTCAGCAACAACTTGAGGAGATCGGGTGGTGCAGTTGGGTAGGCCTTGTGTGCCATACTTTCCAAGTCCTGTGCCAGCTCTTGCAGGCTCTCCCCTTTAGCTTGGACTCTCGTCCTAAACCTAGCCTTGTAGACTTCTGACTGATTTTGGGTTCCATACCTGAGTTCTAGAGCCGCTACCAGTGCTCTATAGTTGTGTCTGTCGTCTGCTGACAACTTTCCAAGTATTTCCAGTGGTTGTCCCTTCAAGCTAGTTGCAAGATATACTGCTTTCCGCTCCTCTGTCCATCCATTCATTTCTGCCAGTAGCTCAAATTGTGCTCTATATGCTTCCCACGGTGCTTTCCCATCGAATTCCTGTGGCTTTCTTCGTACTGGATCACCCCTATTGCTGACATTCGTATCTGGGATGTGACTTCTAACAGGACTGAAGATGTCTACATTAGGGTTTAGCTGCGGGATCTGGAAGGGGCTTGCCATTGTCTGGGGCTGATTAAGTTGATGGTTAATGTATCCTCCTTGTGTAAAAGACAATAGATCACCCTTTAATGCATTTAATTCGCTTTGAAATTTACTAATGTTTTCCATTTGTTCTTCTTGTTTCCTTTCTTGTTCCAGTTGCCACTGCTGTAGTCTCTCTTCTTGTTTCTTTTCTCGTTCTTCTTGTTTATTTTCTTTCTCCTCTAACAACTGCTGTAATTTCTCTTCTTGTTTATTTTCTTTCTCCTCCAACAACTGCTGTAATCTCTCTTCTTGTTTATTTTGTTGTTCGAGCTGTCATTGTTGCAGATTTTCTTGCAACTGCTTCTGTCTCTCTTCTTGTTTCTTTTGCTGTTCTTGTATTGCTGCCATCAAATCTGCTAAACAGTAGTTTGATTTGCCGCTTCTCGTTTTCATCTTCTCTTTTTCTTCTTATTCTTTTATTTTTTTATCCCACTTTCTGACACCAATTTGTTACGTCTCCGTTTGTTAATTGATTTCCCGTAAATTCGTTCCTACGAAACTTTAGCGACACAAGTCCTTACATAATAAAACTGGTTTATTCTTTCCGAATATAACTTTACGATACACTTAATTTCAACAATCGCGCTAAAACAAACGCTATAACAACGAACGTGCTCAACTTCAACTGCAGATCAATTACTCACTGTCTACACACACATTGTCCCGTCACGTTGTGAGCGTCTTATATATATATACCAGACTAACATATATCTAGTAAATGCTAGGGCATTCACGAAGGAACGGGATATTTCTAGAAAATAGGTGGCGTGACATTAGTCACGTGACCTCGCTGACGCAACAATACGTTACTTTAACTTAACTCGGAATATGAACCAAATACAAAGCCTGGTCTACGTTTAATCTACATTACTTTAATCCTGAAAATAATAGTTGGCCATATAAATTCATACAAAAAACATTCAATACCTAGAAATTTATCCTATGCATTATATTCAACAAAAGTATTATAGTACATCCAATCTAATATAGCGATAACTTCTTGATAAATTGTCATGACCGATACAACTCTCAAATCTCATTATTCGTAAGTCTTATTAACGTCTGATGTTTTACTCATACTTTGTGACGTTCAATCCCACTGTTCGATTTAAAGCAGCCCAAACGTTGGCGGTGTTGACTAGCTGTCATCCCATTAGTCTATCACTTCTAACTTAGAAAAGGGTTAACATGCGTAGTTCTCTAGCAGTTTTATATGAAATTAAGAAATAAAGGACTAGATCTTTGAGACATCTGGCCAGTTTAACTTGTGATAAGACAAACAACTGGGTGACAGCCTTTCACCTCCCTCTTCTCCCCTCATGTCTTCAGGTGCCAGCTTCCTTTTATACTGAGGTTAAGTTCCCTTACCATCCCCAAGAGCTCAGTAAGACTTATTCTTTAAGAACTCCATAACCACCAACTTAAACTTTAGCACTTTGAAACGAACGTAGGTTTCTTATAACTTACTTGTGAGAATATATGTCAAAGTTTCCTTCGAAATCTCCTTTATCAGTTGGGTGAGCTTCTTCGATGTAAACTGTAACGAAATCGGCCACCTCTTGGAATTCATCAATTAGCTATTAAAATAATGATATATTAATATATATATTTCTTTAACCCAATGGTTGGTAATATTCAAACATCAAACATGATGAATCGGGAATCAAACACGAAGTTCAAATCTCTATTATAAACTTAGTTTCCTCTTAGTTAATTAACAGGATTCCTAAAGAATGAAAAAAGTTATCCCTGAAGGAAACAGTACTATATACCCCCCCCCCCTAATATGACCTAAGTACTTGTACTTTATATTGATTAATCGTATTTGTTAATTGTTATAAACTGAAACTTCTGTTTATTAGTTGACTTCACTAATGTTCAAGTCCTAACAATTCTTTTGAATATTTAGTTACCTCGATGAACTCTTCCAAGGCAACCATAAACGGGGGTCAAGTACAACTACCGAAGTTTACCACTAGAGGGCGATCTGCTTTCATAAAATCAAGCAGTGAACACGACGATTGGTCTAGTGCATTCAGGAGTTTCGGGTTAGGTGCGGGTTCATGTAATGAAGCAGTTTTGAATGCATCCTGTAAAAGACTATGAAAGAAACATTGATATACTTCAGATGTAGAAATATACCATTTACACAGAATATTGTTTTAAATGATAAATAAAAAAATAAACACGCATACGAAGAAATATGAAATAAAACCAGAAAGGGTGGGGAAGCTTTTTCAGCAAGTGAACGATAACCTAAAATTGGTGAAATATCTAAACGTTTTCTTCAAAATTTCATCGAAAAACAAACAATATCTATCCCAACTAATCCATTTATACATTTATTTACAAATTGGTATTATGACAATAAATTTCTAGCTTTAGCCAGCACTCAAGTCACGTTTCAGTAAAAGTTAGTTATTTTACAAGTCTGTCTTTACAAGTGATATGTAATCTTTAACTGTTGTTCCAATCTACTACTGATAAATAACACCATAAGAATTAAGGTTCGCTCCAAGTGAGAAATAAAGCGAAAGTTTCGAATATCAAAATTTATTAGGCTAAATCACTATTCAATTCTAGGTGAAAATAACAAAGACAAGTGCAAGTTTTGTGAGAATTATCTTTTAAACATTATCGTCTGTGGATACTTACAATAAGAAAACATGGTTATTAGATACAGTAATAGTCGATGAAAAGTCGCTTCAAATTATGTAATAATTTCTATCAAAATATTTGTTTGTTTGTTTGTAATTAAGCACAAAGCTACACAATGGGCTATCTGTGCTCTGCTCACCACGGGTATCGAAACCCGAATTCTTGCGTTGTAAGTCCACAGACATACCGCTGTGCTGGGAGGCCTACCAAAAGAGATGCTAAAAATCTACAATAAGAATTGTTAATGAATTAGTCTAAACTATGAATACTGAGTGAATCATATAAAGCTTCTAAGGCTACATTAATAAGGTATCCTTACCGTTAGCGGTATTGTTAACTAAAATTGAGGTAAAATGTGGCATTATAAAACACAAGCAAAAGTACCCGTCCCCAGTGACGGGAAAAGTTTACGTTAATCTATCAATTTAAATTATTTCATGGACTTAAAAAATAATTGTGTTGCACTTGGTTTCACTCAGGACCAACCAAAGCTTAGAGCTATTTATACTGCCTAGTGCGAAAAGTAATTGTTGAGCATTTCAGTCAGGCTATAAGCTGCTCAACAATAACATACGGTAAATCTGTATTCTTATTCTTTATGTTCCATCACATTCTGAAAAGGGAATGATACTCAATTACTAACAATTTATTAATGCCTGTTCTCCAGTCATTTCAAAACTGAATGTTGAGTTTTGCCTCGGTGCGCAGCTTTTCAAACGCAGCGCAGGAAGCGGCCGCCGTAAACAGGAGGCAGACGAACGCTCGACAGACACCACGGATCGCAATACATACAAGATTAGCTTTCGTCGCGATAAGAATAAGACATTTGAATCTTAAATTTCGTCCACTTTTGTTTCTTGATATGAATCTCCCGTAAAATAGAGTTATCGCTCTTTGAAAACTATAGACAAATAAAACAAGATGTTTATCAGATTTATATTTTCAAATATCGAATCTTTCGTTACGAAACATAAGGACTCTTTCTTTCACAACAACATTATTATATTCGAGGTTCAAACACGTTCTTCTGGCAACATCAAGTGCAGAGTGAATCACAGTACAACTAGTTAGTTATTAAACACATTATAGTTTGCTAGAGTATAGTTATATTACAACACTAAAAGTATATGAAAGATTAAAATATAAAACTCACTTATGAAAAACGTTTCTCACAATGTTCGATGAAGTGCTAAATTTGAAAACGTCTTCTTGAGTAATACTAGTCTTCTTATAAATAACCTTCATATTTTTTGCCAACTTTTTCTTCAAACTTGGAAACAAGAACACCGCCACCTTAATAACGGCCATTGCGGACAGAAATAATAAGAAGCGAATCTGAAAGTATAAAATAATTGCTGTATATTTACTGTGGTTTACACCGTGTTAGTAGCGAAACTAGGGATGAAATACTGCAAGTACTCTGAACCTGATCTTTTAGGGATTACAAGCGGAACACTATAAACTGAAGTCAGGTCCTGACGAAGGTGAGTACCTGTGCTTCTCAAAGATTAATTTTACCACTGTTTATAATCGGTTGATTGTTCAAACTGAGTTCGGAACTATTTTTATTCTAGTGTCCTGCGAAAATGTTCGTATGTTCCCTAGTAAACGTAATGTAACGAATTTATCAGTATGTATTTATTTTTAATATGAACGTTGTTTGGATTGAATTTTATTTAGAAATATGCGTGACTTGTGGTATCAGGTATGTGTTGCGTATAACGAAGTTGTTATATATTTATTTTAATGTCAACGTTTGTTTCGAATAAGCTTATATTTGAGGGCGTATCTAGCTTACGGTGTTAGTTACGTATGGCGAAACTCCCGCCAATTCTCCAAGATTGTAGAATATTCGTGAACACAAGAATCAACAATATATCCACTTACATAACCAGTATTATCATAAGTTTCTAGAAAATGTGTCTCACTTATAAAAACAACAGAGAACAGAGAAGAGACAAGTCTACTAGGAAACTATTATAAACTGTGATTTTGCTAACCCTTATAAACCGGAAAATATACGACATTGACCAGGAACAGTTATAAAT
>NW_013672105.1:10476-14463 GCF_000517525.1 Limulus polyphemus | reverse complement strand
GGATTGACCGTCACATTATAACGCCCCCACGGCTGAAAGGGCGAGCATGTTTGGTGGGACGGGGATTCGAACCCACGACCTTCAGATTGCGAGTCGAGTGCCTTATCCACCTGGCCATGCCGGGCTTGTTAGTTAGAGAGAGCAGAGTTTCATAGTGATAACGTTAAGATCAGATAGGCCTAGAACACCTGAAAAATTCTAGGAAATTTGACACCTAATTTTCAATAATATTTGAAGGTAGATTATAAATACGAGATCATCGAATCATCAAGAGATAGTTAAACAGACAGTGAACTAGCCATAGTTTATTTTCAATAGAGAAGTACAAAACATTTGATTTACGTTAGTGTAGTGCAGTTAGAATCATTTGTAAATGTAGGCCAACAACTGTTCAAGTTTGTAAAAACAAAGATATATACTAACTTATCTTCACCTACGTAGTCTGTACTTCGAATTATTTTCACCAGATAATATAAAAGAACCCGTCAACGAAAGAACACCGTTAAAATAATAATCATAATTCGCCAACTTCGATTATAGGTTTGAGTATTCGACATCACAAACAACAGTATTGATGACGTTACGAAGGGCGGGAAATTGGTGAAGCATAAATCCAAGATACATTTGAAATATAATAATAAGAAA
Organism: Limulus polyphemus; assembly: GCF_000517525.1. Classification (NCBI taxonomy): domain Eukaryota; kingdom Metazoa; phylum Arthropoda; class Merostomata; order Xiphosura; family Limulidae; genus Limulus; species Limulus polyphemus. The sequence goes on along the minus strand of NW_013672105.1, from coordinate 13,818 downwards.
GGGTTTCTTGTTTGTAGTATAAGTATCCAGTATTCTAATAACACCAGTTACATATTGCCTTTTTCTAAAGACATTATATTCATCTTATATTTTAAATCACATTCAGTCACACATTAAATCACACCATCTTTGCTAGTCAAGGAGAATTTTAAGAAAGGTTTTGAAAAGTATTGTGTTAAGTAATAAATTTTACTAAAAATAAATAAGGGAATGTTAACAATTCATATGACATGATTACAGAAAGTTTGTATTCAAAGATATCGCACAACCTTAAAGTTAAGTACATTTTTAGTTTTAAAGTTCAAGTACATGACAATGATTTTCACGTATTGGCACTTTTATTATCTATAAGGGTGACTCCAAACATATCATCCCAATGAGATGTGAAGTTTTCGATATCATTTATTCTAACCAAGGCCGTTAATTTATTGGTTGTTTCGTCGAGTTGGCCTTAAAGTTGAGTAGGTTGTTTCTCAGCTGTTGTAAGTACTAGGCGATTAACATTGGCCTAGTGTGTAGTTTTATTCTACAATGATAGGAGAGTTTCTTTAGATACAAGAAGCATTTTTCTCGCACATTCTAGAATTATTCCAACTAAACTCTCAGTTCTGGTTTGTAATAAAGTCTTGTGAAAGACTAGGTATTACTAATTATACAAGATTTCTTTAGGGTTAATTGACAATGTATAAAAGACTATATCAAGATAATTAGTTACCATTTATATCTTTTGACCACTTTTCAATGCACTTTGTAATAATTTATTGTTCGGAGAGTTTAAATATTTGGTAAAATAGAAGAATGCAAACTTCAGTTAACTATAATGAAAATGCTTTATTACTCTGACTGCAATTTTACTAATTTCACGTATTCTCCTAGAGTCTACAAATAACACTAAACATTCACTTGCTAATTTTCGCGCATCTTTCTCTATCGAACACAAACTCAATACATTAAAAATTGAACTCACTCAATGACTTGTTTATTTAACACAAATTGACTAACACACTCGTTAACTCAATGATAAATAATCATACAGTCTAGCTTAACTTGCATTTTACATTGCTCAAACTGTAAAGAAGGCTCTAATAATTAAATTACTCTCACTACATGATGCCAAAACAATACAAACTATATTACGAAACATCTATAATAATAGCTATGTCTAAACATACTTTCTTATTAGGACAGTGATTCGACTGTATTTAATGTAAACATTAAATTATACATTATAAATTGACTTATTTTTACCATATAATACGATTCGTTAGTCAGTTCTATGTACTACAAAAGGCATTATTTATACAAGATACATTCGTTACAAAAACACCTGTTTAAACATGTACCGAAGACATATTCTGATAGATACAACGCAATCACTTACCACTGTCATTGTCCACTTTACTACTCTGAGGTTTCCCAACCTTCCTCCAGGGCCTTTGATTTTATAAAAAAGTAATTCCAGACTTCCCATTTTTGTCCTATTAAGTAAAACTTTTTTCCACGAATTTCTTTGCTACGAAATTAATAAAGTAAATAAAAACTCTAGAATTTATAACTCATTCCAGTTTACAAATCAATTCGGTTGGAATAACTACATGTGCCTATGTTTCCGTTTATCAACGTATAATTTTAAGAACTGTGCAAGAAATCAGCTAACCGATGTTTCCGCATATAAAAGCTATCTTCAAGTTTATTACACCAAAAAAAAAACTTTTCAAAAATAAATCATGTTTATAAAGAATAAGAAACCAATTTCTAAAGTTTATCACCAAATACAATAACTACATACTACTATGTAACACCCTCCTTCCTAGCAGTAATAAGAGTTTGTGGAAGAATTATATACTGTATAAACTATCAGATAAATAGTTAAAACCTTGCCCTATATATCACCTCCTCCTACATCAAATCGTCGTGTCTGGGTGTAGTAAGCCGACACATATACTTATATCAGACTCTGTTCACGTGACTTGTCTTCAAGGTTAAATTTCAACATTTTTTGTTGTTGTTGTTGATCGTGTGATTCCACCAAGAATTGATCACTTCTGGAAGGGTTTAAAAAGTCTATTCCGACACAAAATATTTAAACAATCGCATCTTAATAATGTGTTTGGATGGGGAATTTAGAAATTTCAAGATGAGAATATCCCTTGTACTTAATAAACTTAAAATAAGACCAAAAAACTCGAGCACTTTTGTATACTTGACTATTCTTCTACGGGAAAACAAAGAAGAATAGTCAACTATTCGAAAGCCTTCGAGTTTTGGGTCCTATTTTAATTCTACTACACTGAAATGTGATCCTTTGTGCTAACTCTTTTATCAACCTTGTACTTAATGACATTGGAAAACAAGGAAATGTGTATCGAACAGAGACACCAGGACCATCCAGAAAAAACCTACAACAAATCGTATCTCAGCTGTGGTAAGCAAAGTGTGGCGTCTGTTAACAGGTGATAACGTATGAATAAAATGGTCAACGGTAAAAACAGTTTACGTACCTCAGACACCAGTGTGTCACATTATATAAACATTTCACGTACCCCAGACACCAGTGTGCCACATTATAAAAACAGTTCACGTACCCCAGACACCAGTGTGCCACATTATATAAACAGTTTACGTATCCCAGACACCAGTGTGCCACATTATAAAGAGTAATTTATGTCACTTGCACTCAGTTTGCTTCTACGACATATCTGTTCAATTGTCGCATATCTCAAGCAACTGAACAATTAAATGGCTATTCACATATTTCATATAAATACATACTAGTCAAGCCACTGTGCATTACTATGAAATCGGACTATTGAAGCGGGTGCTAGGTACCTGTTGCCCTCATACTTTAGATGGATTACGTAAAGCAAATAGGAAGAGTGGTGTACTTTGGGCATGAAAGTTTTACGACGCAACTTTTTTGCAATGGAAACTTACGCTGTAAGGACATCGTCAAAATATATGGCCATCAGATAGCGCATGACTGTAATCGATGGAGGGGGGATTTCGAATATACCAAAATATTGCGTAATGTTATCACGTTAATATATTGGTCCAATGTTAATTTAGTTAAAAAACAGAAACTTGAAGTTTGTATATAACAGATACATTATAATATTTTATCGAAGAAGTTCATTGTATTTCAACAAATAATTTGATGTAAGATGTAACTACAGATTATTTTATGTCAGCAGTTTTTAGATGTTGTTGTTAAGATACATTTTTAATTTAAATTTTTGTTTTCTGAAGTGAACCTGTAGTTAGGTTATGGTAATGGATAGGAATTGTGATAATTACGTAATGCAAAGTTTTCTATAGCATACGAAAATATTATTAATAATATTT
>NW_013672105.1:0-9711 GCF_000517525.1 Limulus polyphemus | reverse complement strand
GGAACGAAGTTACGGAAAGTTAATTAACAAACGGAGACGTAACGGTATCATTTGATGTTGTATCCCTATTTACAAAAGTTCCAGTAGGAGATGCAATTAAACGTTTTGAAACAAAATTGTTAGAAAATAAAATTTCAGCAGTTGAAACTATAGATATAGTTAACTGAAGTATGTGTTACGAATCCATTTTTTCAAGTTAACAATAATCTCTATAAACAAAATGAATGGTTAGCTATGGGATCACCACTCTCACCATTATTATGTTATTTATATATGGATGTATTTGAAACTAAAGCCATAAATAATGCAAAATGTAAACCTGATATTTGGATAAGGTATGTAGATGACACATTCTTGGTGTGGAAATATGGTAATAAGGCATTAACAGACTTTGCTTACTATTTGAACAGCATTGAACCATCTATACAATTTACGTTTGAGATTGAGAAAAATAATAGTTTGCCTTTTGTACATGTATTGGTGAAAAGGAACGTACAAGGTAATTTAGAAACATCAGTTTACTGGAAACCTTTTTCTGTTCTTATGCCCCCACACCAAGAATCATGTCATACTAAGTCACAAAAAATGTCTGCGTTTTATAGTTATGTTAACAGAACTTTGAAGATATGTACTAACCAAAATGATTTAAAAAACAAATTGTTATTAATTAAATATATAGCAGTCGAAAGAGGTTTTAACCCAGATCTTATAGATAGAGCAATTAAGAAATTCACTAATACTATAATAATTGATCAAATTAGTACTTTAAAACCTAGTTATGAAAAAATCAGAAAGGAAGGCTTAATCTTACCATATGTTCCAGGTTTAACTACTAGTTTATTTAAAGTGTTCAAAAAACAACTGATATTCTACCCTATATTTAAACCGATAAATAAGATGAATCAAATCTTGGGTACTACGAAAGACGAAATACATTTAACTGAAAAAACTGGAATATATAAAATAGAATGTGAAAGTATTTACATTGGTCAGACGAAACTTAATTTAAAATACCGCTTAAATGAGCATAAGGGATATGTAAAAAATAAAAAAACTGAAAATTCAACCATAGCAGAACATGTACAGGAAACACAACACACAATATTATGGGAAAAAACTAATATTAGCTCAACATAAAAGTGTAATAGGTAATAATATTCGTGAATCGTTAGAAATATAACAAAATATATCATGTTGTATTAAATAGAGATGAAGGTTTGGCGAATATTTCTGCAAGAATGTGGATTGATCTCCTTTGAATGGTTTAGCGTGAATGTATGAAAAATAACATACAGGTCAATGACCTACTAAAACGTTATAAATACTTTGGCAATTGTCTTGTAATTCACTCCTGAGGATGAAGTTGTAACGTCGAAACATGTGGAGTCGTCAACTTTTTGAAGGCCATAGATAGGCCTAAATAAAATGTTTTTAATTCTGTACCAGTTTAACGTTGCATATTATTTAAGATTTTAACTTTGTACACAAGTGCCAAAATAATAATTACCTTTATTGATGTAATTTTTTTAAGAGTAGTATTGAGAAACTGTTATTATTTATGAAAACTAATTACTTTTTCAATAAAGCGTGGCACTTTTAATATATAAAAACACTGAAGTTTACGAGTTCAGTACATTGAATCATTTTGATGCAATTAGTTACTTATGACTAAAGCGCACAATTCGAACACTTTTCTCGGGCAGTACTTTCTAGAAAAAGAAATACTTTATAAATTGTTTACTGTTTTTAAAATTAACAGTGAGGTATGAACACTACGATTACTAACTATTACCAGCATAAACAGCTGCCCGTAGGGGGTGTACAATCGTCAGCGGGCGGAGTTTCTGCTAGTTGTAATAATGGAGCCTAACCTCTATGTAAAGGATGCCAGCGCTTGAAGACATGAGGGGAGATGAAACGCTGTTGTATCCTTTCACATTTGGCCCTGCATGGCCAGGTGGTTAGGGCACTTGACTCGTACTCTAAAGGTCGCGGATTCCAATCCCTGTCCCACAAACATGCTCGCCCCGTTTCAGCTGTGGGTGCGTTATAATGTAACGGTTAAACCCACTATTCGTTTGTAAAAGAGTGGCCCAAGAGTTGATAGTGATGACTAGCTGCTTTCTCTCTAGTCTTTCACTGCTAAATTAGGAATGGCTAGTGCAGATAACTCTCTTTAAGGTTTTGGGGAATTTAAAACAAACCAGACCTTTCACCCCAGGAGTGAATAGTTTTAAGTTGTACCATTAGTGAGAAAATAAGATGTGATCGTGCATGTTGAAACTACGCGGACGAGAATCTTTTATTGGTAAACTACGAAGACAATAGCATAACAACAAGTGTATCTGATTAACTTTTTATTTTCTCAATATAGCATGACAAAACTTGACAATCGTATTTACACAGGTTCAACATAATTCTGCCCTCTGGTGGCTCACTTACGAACTACATAACAAAACATCTGCCCTTACATTTGGCCACACCACTGATGCTCCGCATAAATTAAATGTTTGCATTGTATAAGTATTATATTATTATTATTATTATTATTATTATAAGCGAAAGCAATTATACATAATTATGAGAACCAATAAAATTAACTAAATCAGGTGTTTAACAAGTCGTACGATATTTTAAAAATACTAATCTAAGCAATTTCAGCAGCAAAGGGATGCCGCATCACACTGATTGGCTGCTTCAGAGGAGGGGAGAGAAGGTTATCTCAAAGATAAAGACGTCATAGTTCCAGATGTTTCCGCTAGAGGAAGCGTTGCTAGGTCGCCATGATGTTCTAGTTCAACAAAGTGTCACCAGAGGGCGTAAACTAACTATGAAGGACTGAAATCATAGTTCTATACCAGGCAAGCGGCCATAATGGATGCGTAGGTAATTGTACCACAAAGAAGAGTTTGTGTTTTTAGGCTGCCATGAGTCGTACATGTCTTATCATGTAGATAATTAATCATTAATTAATTAAATCATTTTATAATTAATTCATTAAATATTTTATAAGGACGCTTAACACTAATTAATTAGTTAATACTAAATAGGACAATGAATGACAATTCAGTAGTTAATTAATAATTATGTCATCCTACCACAAAGCAGAGAACGTGTTTCTAGGCAGTCATGACTTATACAACACGTCATAATTAAATAGTCGTAAAAAAGAACATTTAACACTAAGTCCCTTATAATTCATTAAAATCAATTATAATTAATTCGTCCTAAAAATGACGCTTAAGACTAATTCATTAGTCATAAAGGATGCTTAATGCTAGTTCATCAGTTAACCATATCGCCCCCTTTACTGCGCATGACACAAGGTTTGTGTCTTAAACAAATGGAGTGTAATAAAATTTTGAATTTATGTTATACCAATTAGAATAGCATAAAATCTTAGTAAATAATCCACATTTTAATAGAATACAAGTTTTAAGTTCGGCCCGGCATGGCCACGTGGTTAAGGCACTCGACTAGCAATCTGCGGGTTCGAATCCCCGTCACACTAAACATGCTCGCCTTTCAGCCGTAGGGGAGTTATAATGTGACGGTCAATCCCACTATTCGTTGGTAAAAAGAGTAGCCCAAATGTTGGCGGTGGGTGGTGATGACTAGCTGCCTTCCCTCTAGTCTTACCCTGCGAAATTAGGGATGGCTAGCGCAGATAGCCCTCGTGTAGCTTTGCGCGAAATTCAAAAACAAAGAAACAAGTTTTAAGTTCCTAATTATACAAGGGAATATTTTTAAAAACTCCTGAATTTCCACTAAAGTGACCCACGAGACACATTTTGTCTTAGCATGTCATCATCCTTATTTATCCACCACTCTTTGAAAATGTGTGGAATTAAACGTAGATAGAATTGTTATTGCTCAGATGAACCTTTTTTTTTTTCAATTTTCTTTCGTTACAGAGCTATCCAATAGAAAATCAGATCCCTCCTGCCACACTCATCTGTCACATCCTCTTTCACAATTCATTCATTGTTCTCTTTTACGTTTCATTATATATTACCTATAATCAATATAAAGTCAAGGTTTTCATTTATCAAATGACACATTGCATAATGTCTTCTGAACAGGAAAGCTTTGTTCCCGTGGAAAAGTTAACGACTAGCTTGGATGAATTTGTAATGGTTCTTGTTGCACAGTTAGAAAGCTAGAAAATTTTTGAGATGCAAAAGAATTTGTCTACTTTTTTCGTTATTTAATTAAATAAAAAATATTAAATTGATTATTAGTGATATAAAAAGTCAGGATTAACTCTTTGAAACCCAACAACAAGAAAAAAAAGGTTTTTTTTTGTTTTTTGTTTTTTATTTCTTTTTATTATTAATTAACTAAAATTTAAAAATACGGATATTTTAAAGTTATTTATGACTAGATTAGGTAAAATAAATAATAATAATATCATTATTATTATTAAGATGGTTTACCAGGCACTCACTGGAGTAGTAGCTTGTGGGTAATGTGATTCGATAGTGTAACATGACCTGCACGTTCTCCGAGTGACTTACAACTTTTTACGAGTTCGATCCCATTTTCAGATAGATTAGAGAAAATAACAGAAACTATAAAGTTCTACTGCAAAAAGAAAAAAAAAAGTTTGAAATGCATTTAGGAGGTTTTAGGGATCACACAAAGAAAATTTGACATTTTTGAAGTGAGAAAAATTATTTTTAATTTTAACATGAAAATTAATTTGCACACGGACTATTCGAAACAAACACTCAATATATTCACGGACAAGTCTTTATTTTATTAATAATACTTCAATAAAAATGATTTTTTGAATGTGAAAGACTTGTAATATTAAGTGAAAGACTGCCAAATTTCGTGAAGATATACATACTATATTGAGAGTTAAGTATTAAATCTACGGAGACTAAGCGAGTACAAATAGGTAACTTGGTCGTTCAAATTGTCGGAGTCCATACCCAGAGTTCAAAGTTCCTTACTATTTATATGTCCTTATTCTTTTAATTATCAGCCAAGTGTTTGAAGGTTTTCAGTGATATAATATATATATATATTAAATATTATTTAAAGTAAAATGATCACTATATATTTTTTACTATATATTTTTTTACCAGGCACACAGCACATGTCTGTAGCTTTAAAAAGGGTGATATCATGCAATAAGTAGATCCTATACTTGAATATATACAACATTCTACATTATCAATAAGACGTTTATTATGCAATAACAATTTTATCAATTTGACTTTATACAACAAAATAATTTACAGGTTCGATGAGGAGGAAACCACTTTGAGAGTAATAATGCTTGGAGACGGCTTGAATGGGTAATGAAGAAAAACTTTTAACAAGTTTAACATAACAGCAATGTACAACATTTCGTTTTGACAGGTGATGATGACAAAACCTTGTCGAAACATTGTGCATTTGCTGTTATGTTAAACTTATAATAAATTTTTTATTCATTACCCATTCAAACCATCTCCAAGCATTATTAATTCATACTTCTCATGTTTTACAAAAGGTGGACTTTCACATATACTTAATTACCATTATTACCATAGGAGTTTAACAAATATACTGGGACAGTACTTCTATAAGTGGTCAAAAAATTATTTAATGTAGCATGCTTGAATGAGATTACAACTTACATTTTACTACATATGATTAATTACTATTATAGAATAACAACACTTACCATAAATCTTTGCGGACCACATTAGTGATGTAACATGCAATATAATACCATATTTGCGTGAATGAAAGTATACAATGAGGAACACACATACAGACTTCTATGTTGTTTCTATTATACGTGTTCACAAGAACCCGTATCTGGTATCAAACCTTGATACTGTTTAATTTTTTCTTAGCACACAGTTATCGTAAGAAGAAAGACTAGACATGTAAAGCTTTCTCCAATGCACACAGTTTACCAAGTCATTGGAGACCACTGACCAGCTTAAAGTTAGTTTACGCCCTCTGGTGACATTTTGTTGAACTATGACATCATGGCGGACTAGCAACGCGTCCCTAACGCGTCTCTGGTGGTAACTTTTGGAACTATGGCGTCTTCATCTCTGATGACATCACTCCTTCCCCCTCACCTGAAACAGTCAATCCGCGTGGGGCGACATCCTTTTGCCGCTGAAGTACAGTACTTACTACTTAAATTCATATGTAAAACATTCAATACCTAGATACTTATCTTATGTATTATATTCAACAAAAGTATTATAGTACGTCAAGTCTAAAATATGGAGCACTAATCTCTATTTATAAGTCCTATTAATGTCTGATGTTTTCAAACTTTGTTCAATCCTATTGATCAATTAAAGTAGCCCAAACGTTGGTGGTAGGTAGTGTTGACTAGCTGTCGTCCCATTAGTCTATCACTTCTAAGTTAGAAAAGGGTTAACATGTGTAGTTCTCTAGTAGTTTTATATGAAATGTAAGAAACAAAGGACTAGATCTTTACTAAATCTTTGAGACATCTGGCCAGTTTAACTTGTGGTAAGACAAACTGAGTGACAGCATTTTGCCCCACATTCCTTCCCTAATGTCTTCAGGTGTCAGTTTTCAATGAAACATTCAAAAGAATTATTAGGACTTAAACATCAGTCAAGTTGACTTATAAACAGGAGTTTAATTACAAATAACATAAAACAATTCAAAATGTATTAATATTATACAACGTAATTTCAAATGAAACTCTGTAATGTAAAAATAAAATGTTGTATTTACATATAATCCTGTTTATAGTCTTATAAATTACAAGTACATAGGTAATCATTATATATCATTGTTTCCTTCAGGGATAACTTCTTTCATTCTTTAGGAATCTCGTTAATTAACTATAAGATGAAACTACATTGAAATTGTAATATAGATTTTAACTTCGTCTTTGATTCCTCATGTTTGAAGTTTAACCAGCCATTGGACTAAAGAAATGCATGTTAATTTATAATTATCATCTTAATAGCTAATTGGCGAGTTCCAAGAGGTGGCCGATTTTGTTACAGTTTACATCGAAGAAGCTCACCCAACTAATAAAGGAGATTTCGAAGGGAACTTTGACATATTTACTCACAAGTAAGTTACAAGAAACCTACTGTTACTCCATATTCGTGTGAATTTGATATCGACGAATCTTATCGTTCTTAAAGAATAAGTCTTACTGACCCCTTTGGTATGGTAAGGAAACTTAAAATTTGTGTTTGTTTTATATTTTTTATCCATTAAAACAATATTCTGTTTATATCAATGTTTCCTTTGTAGTATTTTGCAGGATGCGTTCAAAACTGCTTCGTTACATGAACCTGCACCTAACCCGAAACTCCTGAATGCACTAGACCAATCGTCGTGTTCACTGCTTGATTTTATGAAAGCAGATCGCCCTCTAGTGGTAAACTTCGGTAGTTGTACTTGACCACCGTTTATGGCTGCCTTGGAAGAGTTCATCAAGGTACACACACACACACACACGAAGAAATATGAAATAAAACCAGAAAGGGTGGGGGAAGCTTTTTCAACAAATAAACGAGAACCTAAAATTGGTGATATACCTAAACCTTTTCTTCAAACCTCCAAAATTCCACCCAACTGGATTGCTTACATTTATTTACAAACTAGTATTATGACAATAAATTTCTAGCTTTAACCAGCACCCAAGTCACGCTTCAGTAAAAGTTAGTTATTTTACAAGTCTGTCTTTACAAGTGATATGTAATCTTTAACTGTTGTTTCAATCTACTACTGATAAATAACACTAAGAATTAAGGTTCGCTCCAAGTGAGAAATAAAGCGAAAGTTTTGAATACCAATTACACTACTCCGGGTAATGTTGAATAACAAAATTTATTAGGCTAAAGCACTATTCAATTCTAGGTGAAAATAACAATGACAAGTCCCACTTTTGTGAGAAGTATATTTTAATCATTATCGTATTAAACATGATTATTAGATACAGTAATAGTCGATGAGAAGTCGCTTCAAATTATGTAATAATTTCTACCAAAAGAGAAGAATTCTTAATTAGTCTAAATTATGAATACTGAGTGAATCATATAAAGCTTCTAAGGCTACATTAATAAGGTATATCCTCAACTGTTACCGGTATTGTTAACTAAAACTGATGTAAAATGTGACATTATAAAACACAAGCAAAAGTACCCGTCCCCAGTGATGGGAAAGTTTACGTTAATCTATTAATTTAAATTATTTCATGGACTTAAAAAGATTAATGGTGTTGCACTTGATTTCATTCAGGGCCAACCAAAGCTTAGAGCTATTTATACCTCCTAGTGCGAAAAGTAATTGTTGAGCATTTCAGTCAGGCTATAAGCTGCTCAACAATAACATACAGTAAATCTGTATTCTTATTGTTACGTCACATTCTGAAATGTGAATGATAGTCAATTCCTAACAATTTATTAATGCCTGTTTTCCCGTCATTTCAAAACTGAATGTTGAGTTTTGCCTCGGTGCGCAGCTTTTCAAACGCAGTGCGGGAAGCGGCCGCCGTAAACAGGAGGCAGACGAACGCTCAACAGACACCACGGATCGTAATACATACAAGATTAGCTTTCGTCGCGATAAGAACAAAGCATTTGAATCTTAAATTTCGTCAATTTAAGACGAAGAGTAACTCGTGCACTCTTGTTTCAGAACATTCTTAAAATATGTTTTATTTGTATTTGAATAGTGTGAAAAGCATGTTAAAAAAAGGTTGATATGAATCTCACGTAAAATAGAATTATCACTCTTTGAAAACGTGAGAAAAATAAACAATATGTTTATCCGGAATATTTTTTCAAATATCGAATCTTTCGTTATGAAACATAAGGATTCTTTCTTTCAGAAGAACATTATTATATTCGAGGTTCAAACACGTCATTCTTCTGGCAACATCTAATGCAGAGTGAAGCACAGTACAACAATTATTAAACACATTATAGTTTGCTAGAGTATGGTTATATTACAACACTAAAAGTATATGAAAGATTAAAATATAAAACTCACTAATGAAAAAAGCTTCTCACAATGTTCGATGAAGTGCTAAATTTGAAGATGCTTTCTTGAGTAACACTAGTTTTCTTATAAGCTACCGGCACGTTTTTTACAAACTTTTTCTTCAAACTTGGAAAGAAGAACACCGCCACCTTAATAACGGCCATTGTGGACAGAAATAATAAGAAGCGAATCTGAAAGTATAAAATAATTGCTGTATATTTACTGTGGTTTACACCGTGTTAGTAACGAAACTGGGGATGAAATACTGAAATACTCTGAACCTGATCTTTGAGGGATTACAAGCGGAACACTATAAACTGAAGTCAGGTCCTGACGAAGGTGAGCACCTGTGCTTCTTAAAGATTAATTTTACCACTGTTTATAGTCGGTTGTTTGTTCAAACTGAGTGTCCTATGAAAAATGTCCTGTTTGTTGCATATTGGAATTTCAAATGGTCTGAAATTTAGTTAATTGATAATTTAAATTTAGTAGTTAAGTTGTACTTTGGATTTAGTAGTTAAGTAAAAGGAGATATACAGTCAGTTTATGATGTTTGCCAACAAGATTGATAATCACATTTTTCTTTTTTTAACACAAATACGTTTTAATATATACACATATATATACACACATATATACACACACACACATATATATATACATATATATACAACAATACAATTTACAATAACAGTTATTACAAACAATGATTTATAAACA
>NW_013672104.1:38919-51208 GCF_000517525.1 Limulus polyphemus | reverse complement strand
ACTAGTTTTACAGAAAGTATTCTATTTTATACACGTTAAGCCAACTAAGAGGTTTCAGTGGAAACACTAGTTTTACAGAAAGTATTCTATTTTATACACGTTAAGCCAACTAAGAGGTTTCAGTGGAAACACTAGTTTTACAGAAAGTATTCTATTTTATACACGTTAAGCCAACTAAAGGGGTTTCATTGGAAACACTAGTTTTACAGAAAGTATTCTATTTTATACACGTTAAGCCAACTAAGAGGTTTCAGTGGAAACACTAGTTTTACAGAAAGTATTCTATTTTATACACGTTAAGCCAACTAAAGGGGTTTCATTGGAAACACTAGTTTTACAGAAAGTATTTTTATTTTATACACATTAAGCCAACTAAAGGGGTATCATTGGAAACAAATGTTTCAGAGAAAGTATTCCACTGTTTATTTAAAAAGATCAGTTTTGTACTTTTCTACAGGATTTTATGAGATTCTGTATGGTACAAGTATGCTTTTACCTTGGATAAAGCAGAAGTGTGCTGATTTCTCATTCTCACAAAGCCCAAGTGTCTTGGTCTTCAGTATGGTTTTAGTCTTAAACTCACATTTCTTGCCTGGAGTGAGGGTAGAAAGGCCATTTTATTGATATCTTCCTAGGTTCTCTTATCATACTCACAGATGTTACATTTTCTAAAACTGTCTACACTTTATGGCCTGTCCACTATTTCACCTTATCTGGTCTAACTGTTCAGTACAAATCCTATGTAACAATATACTGACTCACCTCTCTCTAGCATCCCACTTGTACATGTAAACACTTCCTACATTGGACATTCCCTTTAATTCCTTTGCTTCCAGTTCTTGAAAGCTGCTTTCCCCTATATCCTTTCGTGACTTAAAGTAAGTGTCTTTATCACAGATTATTCTGACATGACTATAGTATACCATCAGCCGAGCCGCCAGGTTTACCTTCCGACCAATCACTAAACATTACAAATATTAGAATATAATGTCAAACTCGATTGAATATTTTAGTTAGGTAAGAAAAAATTCTTAATATATTTCAGAAAGACTTCCAAGATTTCAAATATTTATAAAAACAAATCCAATCAATTCATTTTTTTTGGAATTTTTAGTAAATGTTTGACTCATTAAATTACAGTGAAATAGACCTGCAACAACTTTAATATTCCGAAAAAGTAAATAACATTTTACAAGCATATTGCAACATTCACTGAAACTACACCTCTACAGATGTAATTAAATATAAAATATTTCCCATTATTATGCATCCTTTAACAGCAACAGATAAGTTATTCAACAAAGAATATTACTCTATCTCACCTGTGTATTCTTGTCGGTGTGGATGGCCAACAATACCACACAGAGTATTTCCTGTTGTAATACCAATGGACGAGTCTCTGTGTTACAAAAATGTCATGTTACTTTCTCTAACATATTCTTATGCACTTAACTACTCCAATCAGCAATTATTTATATTCACAACATCTCTTAAGTCAGGTATAGCTTCCACAGAGTAACTACTTCTACTAACTCCACCATACGGTGATAATTATTTACAGTACATCTAGTAATTCTCTTACCACTAATAACATTTACTAACTCCATCACACAGTGATAATTATTTACAGTACATCTTGTAATACTCTTACCAGTAATTACATCTACTAACCATGTACATCAACTACTTCAGATAGTATTAACTACTTCTACTAACTCCACCATACAGTGATAATTATTTACAGTACATCTTGTAATACTCTTACCAGTAATTACATCTACTAACCATGTACATCAACTACTTCAGATAGTATTAACTACTTCTACTAACTCCATCACACAGTGATAATTATTTACAGTACATCTTGTAATACTCTTACCAGTAATTACATCTACTAACCATGTACATCAACTACTTCAGATAGGATTAACTACTTCTACTAAGTACATACTATTAGTTGGAAGAAATATTGTATAATGTACAGTCTAATGATCAAAAATGGTAGTTTCTTGCTTGTTATGAGTCCTGAGTGTCATTAAAGACATAATAAAAATATACAATGCTATTTATTTATTAATTGTTACTTTTATAATAAAGGAATACAACCTACATCTGTATTAACATATAATGACAGATATATGAATGAATTACAATGTTGCTAAATATATATATGTACACATAGAAATAAACCTGTAAATTTTTAGTGTTAGAATCCGTGTACTGCTTTAGTATGACAACACATCATTAAACTTGTAGCAGTGTCATCTAAATTTTTAAATGACTGTTAAAACTATGTTAACTTATGTTGACGAACATATGTTAATCTTCAAACCTCAAAGTTTTACTGCTGAATCTGTATTTAAATCAACATCTACAGTAGTTTGATTGTGGCACAAAACCTACCACCTACTCAAAGTTTTACTGTTGAATCTGTATTTAAATCAATATCTACAGTAGTTTGATTGTGGCACAAAACCTACCACATGGATTCTGCAGTTCAATATAATGTTCACTTGTAGCTAAATAAAAAAATAACTGGATGTTTCCGTATGTCACTTTACGGTGTGTTGATAATATACAAAATTACTATTTCATACAAGAATATCTATCCATTTACTTACAGAGATAAATCCACCAGTGCTTTAGTCACTTTGGCAGCACACTGTAAAGCACTAGCACTGTCATTCTTCTGTTTAAATCCTGGGAGCCCAAATACTGCTAAGAAAGTGCAGCCCTAAAGAAGTATATATAAGAAAACACTGGAATATCAGATTTTTTCCCTTTCTTTTAGTAATTAATTTCTTCTACCGGTTTCGTGACTTCATAGGTCACTATTCAGGAAATAGTTTTACTGAGAATCTATAACAAAAAACATACAAATATGGCCGTGTTTGTTTGTTGAATTCTGCTCAAAGTTGCTCAAGGGTTATCGGCACTATCAATCCCTAATCTAGAAAAGATCGACTAGAGGGAGGAAAATAATCAACAAAAATGTCCCCACAACTGAAAGGATGAGCAAGGATTTGAACTTAGCTGTGACCCACAGATTTTGAGTTGATATATATATATATAATTACCAGGCTATGCCAGGCAGCTAAATATATATGTTTATGTCATAAAAATTGTACATAAAATTAATTTCTGTATAAAACATAATAATAACAATTGTTTTACCTACTGCTCCATTTATTTGGGTTATTTTTTCTTTCTTTATGGCATCATGCCAGTTCTTGTTACACATTAAAACACATGTATGTTTTCCAATTTCTTAATTTCTACAAATTTTATACCAGTAGCTATGGCATTGATTTAACAACAGCATCTCTAGCACAACCAACAAAACAGAGCTATCTCATAATTTATAAAAACCAATTTAATAATTTAACTTAAGGAAAATGTAAACATCATCTACAAGAAATCTGTGAACATACCCCTAACAGTGATATTTTGAAATTTTGTAGTTACATTTTAGTGGATCACATTTTGTTTTTAAATATGAAAAAAAGTGTGTGGATTTCTGTTTTCCTTTTGATGCATAAAAATACTTCACCTAATGAGAGAATCTATTTAGAACAATTTCAGACCATTACCAATCACCATTTCTTTCTTGCTTTTTGAAAAGCTGCATATGTTGCTACTTAAGTGACTGTGTGGTTGGTACATGTTTTTGATATATTGCTGTGTTGTTTTAAGTTCTGAGGTAATGGAGTAAATACAATGATTTAAACGTCATTCACAAAATAGTAAGGAACTCTGTACGATTCTAGACTGTATTATCAAACTATAGAAAGTTCACATACCTTATCAAACATCACAGCTTTATTCAGAACTCCTAAAGGACACACAAATAATTATATTAACATAAAAATATCATGTTAAAGATAATTAAAAACTGGTGAAAACGTATGTTAACTCTGCTTGGGATTGACTGAATTTCCCAACAAAACATCGAAAATTAATATTAGGTCATCAAGAAATTAATATTGCTTTGTTTTAGATGAAAAAACCTGAACAACTTACATATCAAAACAAAACATTTATTAAATGAAATTGTCTCCATTCTTATTGATGATGCTTTTACATCTTACAATCAAGTTATTTATGCCCTGATTAAAGAAATTAATTGGCTTTGATGCAAAAAACATATCGATGTCCTCTTTAACACCTTCCACATTTGCATACGTTTTCCCATTAAGATGGTATTGCAGCAAACGAAAAAGATAGTAATCTGATGGTACCATATCTGGGGAATATGGTAGGAGGAGGAGAACTTCCCAACCCAACTCTATAATCTTGTGGACGTGCATTGTCGTGAAGAAAAAGAACATCTTTCTGATTTTCAAGTGAAGGGCATTTCTGATGAAGGTCTTGATTTAAACAGTTGCTGACTGTAGATCTCTGCATTGACAGTTTGCTGTGGATTGAGAAGTTCGAAATGAATTACTCCTTTGATGTCTTACCAAATGCAAAGCATCACTTTTTGCAAATGGAGTCCAGGTTTTGGAGTCAGAAGTGGTTTTTGTCTAGGACTATGCAATTGTTTTTAGCATTTAATATTCGCATAGAGAATCCATTTTTCATCACCGTTGACAATTCTGTCCAAAAAATGGTTCATGCGGATTATGTGCCAGAAGAGACGAAGCAACGTTCACACGTTGGAAACGATGATCATCGGAGGGTTCTTTATGGAGTTTTCCCATATTACTTAGATGTTTACATATTGTTTCATGAGAGACATGCAATTTCAGGGCCGTTTCATGAGTGTGTTGCCTTTGGTTAGACTCAACAAGCATCTTCAGAGCATCAATATCAATTCCAAAATGTTGGCCCTAGCATCACAGTTTTTAAGGCTAAAATCACCAGAACGAAATTTGCTGAACCATCGTTGACACTTACAAATGTTCAAAACATTTCCATAAAGTTCTTTAATATTCCTTGTGGCTACAGAGGCATTGTTTCCCTTCTTGTATTCAAACAGCATTACATGCCGAACATGTATTTTATCGTGTGCTATCACTATAAGGGATTAGAGTATACTAAACTTTAAACATTGTATAGGCTGCACTAACGTGAAGTTTTGGCAGTTCGTTATACCATTATAAGTGATGTATGTTTTTTGGGGGTGGTTAATGAAAGTGTTCCAAAACGCGACATTAATTTCTTGACGACATACTACAAATTATGACAGAAGACCAAATAAATCTCATGTACTAATTAACATAATATGGAGCACATATATGGAAAATACTGACTTACTTAATTGTAATTTATAAACAATAATGACAGAAATAATACATTATACACCACAATTCTGTCATACCAACAATATTTAATACTACACCCAATGGAAGACTATTGCAGTTTGATTTTGAAAACGCTTTAAAAGATAAAACAAAACTAAGTGTATATTTTTTGTAGATTTAGCTAGTAGCTCTAACTGAAACCTACCACCTGTCTCATTGATGGGGGTGTAAGATGCTGTAAAAACTGAGCCTATCAGCTCAACATCTGAAACATCAATATTTGGAAGACTGATGAAGACTATAGTAACTTGCCTCATCTCTGACATGAATTCCAGTTGTCTTAAACTATCAATCTAAATTCAAGTTAGAAAAGCAATGTCAGCTTTAAGTAAAATAACATGCCATGATGTGCATATATGAGGTTATAATACAAACTGTCAACAGATCATTTTTATACAGGATAAAATAAAACATAAAATATTATAAAACTAGCTATTTACAGATAAATTTTATAAAGGATAAAAAGAAATTTTATATAATTAATTAAAAAATATATTTCTACATGCATAATACTTTATTTCCAATAATTATGCCATTATAAACTTCATTTCTGTAGTTTCTGAAAGCTGTTTTAAAAATTATGCAAAAATAAGACAGATCATAATCATAAATACCTGTCCGCTGAGAACAAATGAGAGAGCATACCCATCTTATGAAAACTGACAATGTCAAGTTTTTATAAAGGCCAGATTTTTTACAGTAGGTGTCTGTGATTTGTTGGTGATAAATTTCAACAATAAACGGACAGCACACAATCCACTTGTTTTAAAATAACATATTCAAAACAAGTCAAATGTATTTACAAAAAAAAATCGTTACACTATTGGTTACCACAGTTCTATCCAGAACTTTATATAATTATTTCCTCTTCATCAAAGTCCACACAAGCAGGTTCAGTTACTTTAGAACACCCTTTGACAAGACATATTATTCTCCTTTATCTCTGTTATTATAATACAAACTGTGAAACTCTCACATTATAAATCACCCATTATGACTAAACTGATAACCATGCAGTCTAATAACTTCACTAACGTAACTTTCCTTTCACTAATTTGCTTTTTGTTTGCACTGTATCTGCACTTATTTATAATATGCAACAGAAAAATCTCAAAATACCTAGCCCTCTCGTAACAACATTATACATAAGGAGAAAAACTTTGAACAATTAAACTACATACACAATGTACAACTCATACAGAGTTAGTAACAACTTGTCATAACTAAGCTTGTAAAATAATTAGCTTCTACCACTCTTGTTATGAAAAACTAAATAATCATTAAATATTAAATCCCTAAATAACCTAAATGATAACTCTTAAACTGTAAAGTCATGTATATTCAACACTGTAAATGATGAAATATCTTCCACTCACATTTTTAATAACAGGAAGTAGGAACTGGCTTATGTTTTCAGATGTACAGTCATGGATCTTCTCATATCTATCTACATTAAATTTAATAACACATAACATAATGTTTAGGGACAACAATCACTCTTATGCTATGAAATTAAAAACTGATTCATTACAGTTAATGTTATAATTTTCCTAAGCTGAAAATGTATTTCCGATTGAGAAGAAGGCGGGACCAGTGAGAGGGAATAACAGAAGCATCCCCGAAAGCATCCGAAGGATACCGCTGACCATGAGAGAAAAAAGATCTAGAGATCATAGGAGGGGAACTGCACCACTTCTGAGCCATGTATACTCTTTGCCCTTGTGTGAACTCCTAAAACACATGGGCAGAAATCGCAAGGGGTAGAGTGGCTAGGGAATGTCAAACTGTACTTGGCAAATCAACTACATCCAAAACTCCTCTACAGGGTATCGATATCCACGCATGGGTAGGATGAGGATTATACCATCTTTACCTACAACCCAAGGATTGGGTATTAAAATTGACGCTAATTCCTGGGTACTACACAAGGAACAACACCCTACAGCAATCCAAGACTGGCCATCCAGCATCGAGAGGATGGATTCAACTTGTGCGAGGACTGATGTTGATTGGTTCACTCAAATCCAACACCTTAATGCTGGGAACTGTCGTCCACACAAAAGTAGGATGAGGGCTTCCAATCAAAAGGGATGAGCTGTATGTGTGATGGATCAACTCCATGTGGTATGGAATGTATAACAGGAGGCCACGTCAACCATTAAGGTGATGGATCAACTCAACTATATGTGTAAATGAATAGTAGGAGGCCATGTGAACCAGTGATAGATCAACTCCAGAGTAGTGTAACTAGTATAACGAGGCCACATCAGCTTGTAAAGTGGTATATCAACTCCAGTGTTTGTGGATATTGTTAAATATGTAAATAGTATAAGGAGGCCACATCATCCAGGAAGGTGACAGATTAATTCCTGTGATAGTGTAAATAGTATCAGAAGGCCACGTCCACCAGCAAGGAGAAGGATCAACTTTTATGGAGGCCACGTCACATCTACATCAGCAAAACACCCCCACTCTACTCTTGGCTGAATGGTTATAACCAATTTGTTAGTGGAACCCATTCAGGAGGGTGCCTTCATGGTCAACCACCCCAGAGGCTTGGAACTGGAAAGTGGCAAGGACTCCCATACTCCACTCAAAGAAGGGGGTGAGAATTCGTTGGAGAATCTGGAGGAACGTCATCACTGGAGACAGTGCAATGGGTGACCACGATACCCTATTTTGAAAAGCAGACAGTACTGAGTTATTCACTCAAAGCATGACAAGGATTGGTAGCTATCCCCTTCTGCTTTATCCATGCCATCCATGGGTGGTATGGACATACTTGTGAAGCAACTATCGCGAGGTAGATAACCTTCTAAGGATCTTGTGGAACACCCCATCTCTATGGTGACCGTGTGTAGCTATGGATGAGAGAGCACGATTCAACATGGCTTACAGTGTGGATTTTAAGTGAAAGAATACCTGGTCAGTCACCACTCACCACAGAGCAGGATCTGTGTGAAAAAAGAGGGAATAAAGAAAGGCCCCCTGAAAAAGAGAAAGAAGAAGAAACTTACCAGTTAAAATCACATCGAAGTCTGGAGCACAGCCACAGATGAAAGATCAAACCCAGATGTGGAGGAAAGTGCAATGTTATGAAGATAATGGGAGACAAACGTACTGGGTGTGGTCCACATGCCAGCTTGGAGAATCTCCTCCAACAGATGACAAAGATGGGAAGCAAAGGAAAATGTGAGATGGCAAATTTGATGGGAGAACACATGGTACAAGGTATGGGAGGAAGAAGGTAAAGAGGAGTAGGTCAAATGGACCAGAAGGCAGATCCAATTCATAAGGGTAGAATGGAAAGATCACAAAGAGGATTGCCAGGAAATGAAAAGACAGTTGTGTTTACATGCAATATAACACTGTAGAGCCCTGATGGGACACAGCAGTCTATCAGGGTCTGAGTGAGGGTAAAGATGGTAGATAGAAGGTAAATAAATAGGAGAAAAGGAGGAACAACTTTATCGAGTTGTTGCAGTCTTAGGGATAAAGGAACAACCAGGATAAAGGAGACGATAGGTAGGATGATAAAGGGTACATGAAATGTAAACTGCACATAAATCAGATCGGCCACGTTTGCAAAAAAGGGCCAAAAAAAAGAAGGAAATAGGTCTTAAGGGACAAATGAAACAAGGAACATGAGGAAAGTGTTCAAAAGGAAAGAGAGTCAGGGCACAGAGGACCACATTAATGTCCTAATCTGGAAAGGGGGACGCCTGAGAGGACTCTGAATCTGGAAGGAATGCATTAGCATAGTAAGAACAGGGAAACTAAAAACCCTACAGTATCTGTAGAAACAGAAAGTATGGGAAAGGGCTGCTCTATATCCGGAAACAAAGATCTATGGACCGGGTGCTCCCTTGGTGGTTCATATGAGCCACCACCATAGAGTTGTCGGAATGAACTATCACCAGATAGTGACGGGCGAGAGAAAGGAAGTGAAATAATGCCCAATGAACCACCTGGAATTCGAGAATATTGATATGCAAGACAAGTTCGTCTGCAGACCAACAGTCCGAAGCTTCATTGTGATCGACCCAAGCCCCCCATCCCTGAAGGGCAGCATCTCTGTACAAATAAACATCTGTACGTGGGGGAGGAGGTGGCACACCTGCTGACGTATGGGCTTTGTTGAGCCACCACAGCAGATCGACTCTCAAAGAAGGAGGAAGGGAAATGGTGGCAGATAAAGGATCCTGTGCAAGGTTCCATCATTTGTGAAGTGTCCACTGTAGGGATCTCTTATAAGCAATACCAAGGGCATTACCCCAAAAGTGACAGAACCTCTAAAGCAGTAAGTGACCAAGCTGAGAAGGCACGGTGAACTAAAAGTCCCATAGAACTGAGGCATAAAGGAGAGGTAGACTGATGTTGGTCTCAAAGAAGACCCCCAAATGCATTAAGTACTGGGTGGGTCGAAGGACCGATTTCTCCCATTTTATCAATCAGCCCACTAGAGCTGCCACAGAAAGGAGTTAGTGAGTATGATTGGTCGATTCCTGCTCAAAATGAGCTAGAAGTAATGGTGAAACTGCAACCCCCAAAGTATGAATATGATGAGAAAAGGTCCGAATGACACAACAAAATGGTTGAGAAGAATGCTCATGCAACAAAGAAGGACAAGGGGAATAAGAAATAGGAGAAAGAGACAAAACATCCCAAACCTGAGATACAAAACCCATGAAAGCTGAGGAAGGCCTAGGTGAATTGTCAGGCTGGAACTGGGAAGGAACAGCAAACTTAGAAGGAGGAAAAAGATGATCAAAATCATTGTCATGCTGAACAATGTCAGCAGGCTCGGAAGGAGCTCGGGGTAACATCAGGGGACAAAGAGTGACCCAAGTAGCGTTCACTCTCCTGACGGACAAAATCAGAAAGGTCCACAGTCGGGTCACCTGCACCTGAGGCCTGAGATAGAAGATTGGTTGTAGGTGTGACCCCTGAAGTGGCAATGTTGACTTCAGAATTCATAACTCACTAAAACTGTACACAATTGTCTAGTGCAGAAAATCCATGATAATAAACTTGAAGAAATGTCGTAATAAATAACCAAAAAAAAAGATAGAACCACTTCAAACAAAATCAAAAATGTATCACACGAGAAGCGCAAAGCACAAAAGAAAATATCTGTACTTGAAAGCTGCCAAACGAGAAGTGAAGATTCAGTAGAGGAGTGTAGAGGGAGTCACATGCATCACGTGAGCATACTATGCTACTATTGGTTAATAGATGACACACAATGATTTGCATGAGAAACATGTTGGAATGTACTAATTACAACAAGAGGGGAGCACAAGGCTTGTGGCATGAGTAAAGAAAATGTTTGCATATAGAGGGCAGCATTGAATAAGAACAGCTAATATTGTAAAAGGAGGTAAGTACTGTATCAGAATCTACACTGTTTCCTAAAGAAGTTCAAGTTGAAGAGTATTTTAAAAGTGAAACTTAAGTATAACAAAATAGACATATATGTATATATTACAATCCACAGACACAAGTCTGCTGAAGTAACAGATCAGTAAACAATATTTTCAATGTCCCTCATTCTTTTCTATTTGGGGCTTAATCATGGAACATTTTGGGACTCCAAAAGAATACTCAAAGAATAATCTCGATCTTTCTGTGATGTTTTAAATAGACAATTCTTTTCTCAGCTTTGAATGTAGTTATCCCATGAATGTTTGTTTCTAAGGGAAATTCTGTCTTTTTAAGAAGCAAACAGGATGCAAAAGCTGAAACAAAATATTAAACATTGCATATTAACACAAGACCAGTACATAGTTCTATCAAAATATTTTTTACAAGAATACCACCAGCTGTTTATAGATGTCAGAAAATACTTCTAGCACACTCTCTAAAAGCTTTTTGGAAACACAGAGAGAATCACTCAAGATTTAGGACTTTTCATGGCTAGCAGTGTTAAGCAATACCATTGATGTGTTCTGGGTAGGGTATACTCCTACAGGAGCTACAAACAGATGTCTAAAACGTTTTTCTTTAAGCTGGTATGGCAAAAAAACAAAACTTATAATTCATTGATTATGATGAATCACCAATAATTTGTTTTAATTTACATTTAAGAATTCTCCTATAGATCTATATTTTTATGTTTTGATATAATAAAAAATAAAAAGATATCATTAAATTTAATGTAAAGATTGAGAAATAATCTAAATAAATGAAGATATTTTAAAACATAAAAAGTGGAATACAAAGTGAAAATACTTTCTTTAAAGTATTAGCATTACTGCTTAATGACACTGAGTTTGGTATAGATGTAAAATAACCTAACGTATTTTGCAAATAAAGAATAATGTATTATGAAGAATTACCTTTCATTTCAAAAGCCTCAACATCTGTTAACTTCCGTAGAATCTATAAAAAGCAGGTTATTTTTCAGTATATCTTATATTATTTTAAAAAATACAAACTGAAACATCTAGACTTTAAAGAAACATTTTTTGCTTATAAAATATATAAATTTATGGCCATGCAAATAAATGGTTAATACTATAATATTTTATAGTAAACATATAAAGAAATTAATACTGTGTAGAACCTGGGTCCAAGACACAACCTTATGCTGGTTCTTTACACTAGTGCTCTTTAAAACTGAAATTTATCACAGGCAGTTAACAATAAGTCTTCAGATTTCAACAAATAACAAACCCTAACACAACGATTGTTCTTTAGATATCAAAAAATAACAAACCCTAACACAATGATTGTTCTTTAGATATCAACAAATAACAAACTCTAACATAATGATTGTTCTTTAGATATCAACAAATAACAAACTCTAACATAATGATTGTTCTTTAGATATCAACAAATAACAAACCCTGTCCAACAGAATGATTGTTCATTAGATATCAACAAATAACAAACCCTGTCCAACAGAATGATTGTTCTTTAGATATCAACAAATAACAAACTCTAAAACAATGATTGTTCTTTAGATATCAACAAATAACAAACCC
>NW_013672104.1:36502-37919 GCF_000517525.1 Limulus polyphemus | reverse complement strand
AAAGCTTGATTTTATGGAAAATATCAAGTTAAAGAATATGCATATATTTATTTGTTACTCACTCTGACATGGCCCGTATTAAGAGTTTCAATATCATAGTTTGAATGAATTCCCTTATCTTTTAAAAGTTCCCAGGCATTAACGTCTAATATTATATCTCCAGCCTTGCAAAGATCTTGAGTCTTCTGTAATGAAACAATAGTGGGCCCAACAAGTGAGTACAGTAGAAAAGAGTCTGGAACTCCATAACAAAGCATCTTTAAGTGGCCAACTGCAATAGCTACAAAAAAAAAAGAAGAAGCTGGGCTGTTTTCAGATGAAGATCTATAAACATCGGTTTCAAATGAGATGAGTTATCTTGTGAAAGAGATACCAAGTTTAAATACTTTTAAACTGTCATCACTAAAAATAATCCATAACAAAAACAAGACATTATATATTTTCTTTTTGCACTCTACAGTGCCGTGGCATGTGAATTTCATCATCTCTGAAACCAGTGATCAAAGTGTTCAGAGTACTTGCAATACTTCCCTACCCATGACAACTGTATTGAACATGAACCCCTTAACCCATGGAAAAGGCAAAATTACTTAGTTTTGTGCATGTGTTGCATTGTCAACTCTATGGCAAGACTGCTAATTTCATTATGTCAAAGCACCGTAATGTATTTTAGAGGAACTTCCTATTTCTGAAATTTACCCCATATTGCCTTTTTTGGTAGGTTTCCTATTCTTTTTTTTAAACCTTTTCACAATTTTAATACTATCACGATAAGTAAGTATGAACATATAGCTAGAAAAATATCATCAAAACCACAGCTATTCAAAAATATATAAATTAATTCTTTTTATGAACAGACATAAACTTTACATAAAAATTATAGCCTCAACAAGATTCAAGTGCACACAAGAGAAGTTAACATAACTCAAAACATGGACAACAAGAACCCTTCACTATTGGAATTATACAAGAAGGCTTTTTAGGCTGAACATTATTTTACTGAACATGTAATCCCAAGAATAGTGTTTCATGAAATGTTTATACATAATTAGTGTAGAGGTTTGTGTACTATTCTAGTTCTACTAGAACTACAGTGTTTCTACTTTTTTATGAATGTTTCTAATTTATCCTCTTAATCTATAATATTGTAACAGGGAATGCATGTAAGCTAACACCATAAATTCCTTCTCTTTAACAAACTTAGGTAGTGTTGTTTTGTGTAGAAACCAGGATTTCAAGTAGGATGGACATATAGTAGACTTATGTCAGTTTGGAATTGTACTTTTACACGGTTAACACCAATTCTGTGACAGTTTGAATTGTACTTTTACACGGTTAACACCAATTCTGTGACAGTTTGGAATTGTACTTTTACACGGTTAACACCAATTCTGTGACAGTTTGGAATTGTACTTTT
>NW_013672104.1:34115-35569 GCF_000517525.1 Limulus polyphemus | reverse complement strand
GGTAACACCAATTCTGTGACAGTTTGGAATTGTACTTTTACACAGGTAACACCAATTCTGTGACAGTTTGGAATTGTACTTTTACACAGGTAACACCAATTCTGTGACAGTTTGGAATCGTACTTTTACACGGTTAACACCAATTCTGTGAAAGTTTGGAATTGTACTTTTACATGGGTAACACCAATTCTGTGACAGTTTGGAATTGTACTTTTACACAGGTAACACCAATTCTGTGACAGTTTGGAATTGTACTTTTACATGGGTAACACCAATTCTGTGACAGTTTGGAATTGTACTTTTACACAGGTAACACCAATTCTGTGACAGTTTGGAATTGTACTTTTACATGGGTAACACCAATTCTGTGAGTGTAAATGTAGAAAGGTATGTGTCCCCATACAGCTTGTTGCTGAACTGAGTTAGTAGAAATATCAGGTTCTCATCAGTGTGTGTTATGTCTGAAGACAAGGCAACCTCTAGAATCAAGATTTGTAATCCACAGCAGTATACAACATTTTAACACAGTACTGTTAAACTAGCATCATCTATAAAAGTCAGCTGTATAAAGATTTCAGATAGCTTATTTTTAGTCTACAGCTCACGACGGAAGTGTACCGTAGTTCAACTAGGTTTAGTATTTGGATTTATGTAAAACTAAGATAGTAAACTGATTAAAACATGACAATTATTGTGCCCATAATAACAAAAATCAGCTGAGCACTAAAGTTTCATATATCTATCCATGCTACAGGAAGGCAAACAAATTCAATGTTTTTGGATCTTAAGAGGCTTAATTCAATCATGCAAGAAGCTGGGTATAAGCAAGGACCATAACTAATCATGGCCTAATATATATCATAAGCCTTCATAGTTTAAATGACTGATTTTGTATTTCACTGTTGATATTATAAAACTGAGTAAAAAAAGAAATATATATATATACGTGTGGATTTCATCTTTTAAACAACAACATAAATGTAGAGCCTTAGGCATAATTTCCTTCTAATTGTATTTTATTAAGTGTCTTTTTACCAAGTTTTATCTTTTACTTCACTCCTACAGAAGTGTTTTAATTTACCAAGTTTTATCTTTTACTTCACTCCTACAGAAGTGTTTAATTTACCAAGTTTTATCTTTAACTCCACTCCTACAGAAGTGTTTTAATTTACCAAGTATTATCTACTCCACTCCTACAGAAGTGTTTTAATTTACCAAGTTTTATCTTTAACTCCACTCCTACAGAAGTGTTTAATTTACCAAGTTTTATCTTTAACTCCACTCCTACAGAAGTGTTTTAATTTACCAAGTATTATCTACTCCAATTCTACAGAAGTGTTTTAATTTACCAAGTATTATCTACTCCACTCCTACAGAAGTGTTTTAATTTACCAAGTATTATCTACTCCACTCCTACAGAAGTGTTTTAATTTACCAAGTATTATCTACTCCAC
>NW_013672104.1:32263-33242 GCF_000517525.1 Limulus polyphemus | reverse complement strand
TTATTTACTCCACTCCTACAGAAGAGTTTTAATTTACCAAGTATTATCTACTCCACTCCTACAGAAGAGTTTTAATTTACCAAGTATTATCTACTCCACTCCTACAGAAGAGTTTTAATTTACCAAGTATTATCTACTGCACTCCTACAGAAGAGTTTTAATTTACCAAGTTTTATCTTTAACTTTACTCCTACAGAAGTGTTTTGTTCTCCTTTCTCTTGCTGTATACAGAGAGAGCAGTCAGTGACTGATTCTAAAATCTCTCCCAGGTCCTGATCTTCTCTCCACAAACACAAAAGAGCATCACCTACAGGTATCAAAGAAGGTTTTCAAAAGTTGAGCAGATCACTTGTAGAATATACCTTGATGTAAGTACATAGACGTGCCACATTACATTTAATTAGATTGGTAATGGTTTTCATATATTCACATTACAATACAGTCAAGCAAGATAATTAATTGTGTGTTTCATATTCACTTATAGAGCATATAAAAAGTTAAATTGTCCTAGTATTAAGTTAGTATTCTAAGTTCTGCTTTATTGCTTACAAATAATAACCAGAAGCTTCCTTACAGGTACTTTTACATATCTTCAGAATACAAACTTTAAAACCTATGTTGTTTATTATTCAGTATATAATACTTCAAACATTGTTGTATGTTAAGTTAATCTATATTACTGAGGATGCTCTAAACAAGTAAGAGTAATATTACCAACATCATTCTCTTTACTTCTATATAAAAAATATAAGAAAAAAATAAACCCTATATATAGTTACATTAATCACTTACATTACAAAACCAACTATAATATATTATTGTTACTATTCAGTACACCATTTATGGTAATACCCTATGTACAGTATACCATTATCCAGACAAGATATACTTACTTTCCTTCTTTACTTAGTACACACAGTGGTAAAATAGACTTAAATCTCCAGTATGTTATTTTATTATCCAGACAAGATATACTTAC
>NW_013672104.1:10224-31504 GCF_000517525.1 Limulus polyphemus | reverse complement strand
AGAATAGACTTAAATCTCCAGTATGTTATTTTATTATCCGGACAAGGTATACTTACTTTCCTTCTTTACTTGGTATACACGATGGTAGAATAGACTTAAATCTCCAGTACGTTGTTTTATTATCCAGACAAGATATACTTACTTTCCTTCTTTACTTGGTATACACGATGGTAGAATAGACTTAAATCTCCAGTATGTTATTTTATTATCCAGACAAGATATACTTACTTTCCTTCTTTACTTGATATACACGATGGTAGAATAGACTTAAATCTCCAGTATGTTATTTTTTTATCCATACAAGTTATACTTACTTTCTTTCTTCATTTCGTATCAGGTTTTGTTATACATTCCTAGTTTAGCCTGAATTATAGTTTTTCATATTTTATAAGTGTAACAGCACAGACAAGGGAACAGAGCATCAAACATATTTCATAACTTATATTTGCTCCTATTAAGACTAACACTACTTATTTTACATTGAAATGTCTCTCACAGGAAAAGTTCAACAACTTGAACAATTCATTCTACTTGTGTAAGAGTTTTCTAAATGAAAATTTTATGCATATTGATTGAAATTTGATTCTTATCGTACTGCTCAATAAATCATTGAAGAGTATATGTAAGGTTAATATTATTAGAATTAATGTACTAATAAACTCAAGTATAATGAATGCAATGAATACTTCCTTTAAATAGTTCAGATGGTTCTGTAGGAAAGTATCCTACCTGAATGTGAAAATAAGTAACACTCATATTAAAGAAACTCAGGATAATATTGGTTATAAGGGGAAACAACACTGTAAAATTATAAAAAGTGTTGAATGGTTATATTTATTCTTACCTTTGAAACAGAGATTACTAAAATAACTTTTACCTGCAAACTTAATGATATCTCCGTTGGCAGAAATAATACCTAACAAAGACAAAAAGAAGTATGACATTTTACTGGTATTCTTCAAATAGTAAGTATGAATTGTATTATAATACATATACTTAGATAGATCATTGGTGCTCATTTATAAACCATACAAATACTTGCAATCAAATTCTGAAGATATGCTATAATGAAAATACATTTTCTGTATTTCATATATAAACTGATGCAAAATTATTTTCGTGATCCTGTTGGTGAAAAACGTATACCTCATTTATGGTTCAAATTGTATAATTTAAAAAAATGCAGATTAAGAACATTAGCTGTATTTTTTCAAAATATATGACTAATAAACATTATTGAGCTTATTAATCACAAAACTAAATTAAAGAGTTATACTTGTAGTGAACAAATGAATGTTTGCTTCCTTATAACAAACAGTTTTAAACATAACAAATTACACTTTCAGCAAAAAATGATAAACTTGTACTCATCATGTACAAAATTATCTAATCAGCAAGTCAAAAGATTAAAAGATTTATTAAACAAAATTATCTGTTCAGAAGGTCAAAAGATTAAAAGGTTTATTAAACAAAATTATCTGCCTAGCAGGTCAAAAGATCAAATATTTATTAAACAAAATTATCTGCCTAGCAGGTCAAAAGATTAAAAGGTTTATTAAACAAAATTATCTGCCTAGCAGATCAAATGATTAAAAGATTTATTAAACAAAATTATCTGCCTAGCAGGTCAAAAGATCAAATACTTATTAAACAAAATTATCTGCCTAGCAGGTCAAATGATTAAAAGGTTTATTAAACAAAATTATCTGCCTAGCAGGTCAAATGATTAAAAGGTTTATTAAACAAAATTATCTGTTCAGCAGGTCAAAAGATCAAATACTTATTAAACAAAATTATCTGTTCAGAAGGTCAAAAGATTAAAAGGTTTAGTAAACAAAATTATCTGCCTAGCAGGTCAAATGATTAAAAGGTTTATTAAACAAAATTATCCACTCAGCAGGTCAAAAGATTAAAAGGTTTATTAAAATCACATTAATTATAACTGTCTGCTGTTTCAAAATCCCCAGTCTTCATTTTATAGGTCCTTTCTGATTGGACCATGGAGTCATATGGAGTCAGTCAGTTGAAATTGATTACCTACAAGTTATCTATAGTTCTTAATTAGTATTACCTCTTAAATCAAAGAATTATCTCTAATATTAAAAGAGTCAGTCAATTAAAGGTGATTACCTACAAATTGTGTATAGTTCTATTCTGAACACAAATTGACAAACATTGTCAGTGTCCTAAGATTTTATGACAGCGCTACAAGTAGGGTTACACACAGTACTGTAATGCTGTCAAACAATACCACTCCTACTTTACCAGGGTTATTTATGGTGGTGTTGGTGGCCTTCTAGCATCATTCACGGCTCCAGATTGGTCATGAAAGGAAAACAATAAGTGAAAAAAAGAAGTAATGTGCAGATTAGGGTAGTTGTGTACTTTAACTGTGGGAGTGTTAGTCCAGTCAAATATGGTCTTTGACCACATGTGGATGTTATTGTGATGTATAAAAGTGTGAAAGTCAAACCAAAGTTCAAAGTTTAGTGTAAATGAACAGTTGTTACTTCCACCTGGTATTATATAGCTGGACAGTGCCTTTGGTCAGTCTTCCTTCCTGGATGGCAGTTCTCACATCAAGGAATAAGGAACTTAACTGAACTTGTTAGTTGTCTTCGTAAATCCCTTAGAATGTTTTATGAAGGACAATAATGTTAAAAAATGTAGTAACCCATATTCATTCATCATTTATATCTGTTATGTATTGTAGTGTATGTATGATCCACATGATGGGAGCACCTGTTTTGTTAGTTCACTGTATTCTCCTATAGATGTCTCCACCAATATAGGATAGATATACAACATCTATATTTGAAACAAAGTTATGAATGTAAAACAGAACTCAAAGTAAAACACTTATGGAAGTCTTGTTTCTAAAAAAAATATTAGTTTATAGTTGTTGTGAATAAGTCTTTATAATGATGGATAACAAGAGATAAATTTGTATTAGTATATTATATATATAGAATTTTATATGGTATTTTGTAAAGATAAAAAATTCAAGGATGTAAATATAATAAATATTTATTATATTTAGATAAACTCTGGCAACCAAAACTGACTGTTTGTTGTAAACTTGATTTACTTAATGCAAAAGACAGAGTATAAAAGAGCATGTAGTATCCCAAGTCTCAGAATACAAGGAAAACACAGTTATCAACATGGACCTAACCTATAGAAAGATAAGGATAGGCTCAAGGGCCTAATGTATAGAAGGATAAGGATAGGCTCATAGACCTAACCTATAGAAGTATAAAGATAGGCTTATGGACTTAACATATATAAGGATAAGGATAGGCTCATAGACCTAATCTATAGAAGTATAAAGATAGGCTTATGGACCTAACCTATATAAGGATAAGGATAAGCTCATGGACCTAACCTATAGAAGGATAAGGATTGCTCATGGACCTAACCTATAGAAAGATAAGGATAGGCTCAAGGGCCTAATGTATAGAAGGATAAGGATAGGCTCATAGACCTAACCTATAGAAAGAGAGTGGTTTTCACCAGATGAATGTTAGACAAACATTTTATGATTAAAAAATTCAGTAAAACAACGGCCAGGCATCCAGTGGGATGGGGATTAATGTTAAACGAATTAAGCTGATTGAAAATTAAAAAATAAATAAAAATAAATGTTGCAAAAATATTAAATACTAAAATAAATTAAGCTATTCACGATACTGAATGATTACCAGAGAACACATGGTCAGCAACTAGAGTACTAATTCTGGCAAAGACTTCAGGGTACGTCTTTACCCTTTAAAAACAGTTGAAAAAGAAATATAGGCTCTGAAGCAGCAACTTACTAACAGTCACATGCTCTTGATCAATCAAGTGAAAAAATCTTAAGAAATTCTTGATATATTTCCTATCCATGTGACACCCACAAAACAGACGAATGCTCAGGATGAAGTTAGCTACAACATAAGTACCACTCGACATAGTAATTATCCCATATATGGTTATCAAGAGTAACACTAAGACAAATTTCTCATCTGACTAGAACTCTAAGAAACATTAAGTGAACTTGTTACATAATGTAAATACCAAAAATAAATGATTTCAATATTTACATACATAACCTTGAACTTTGAGTTGTTGAAGTTTTATTGATCTGGTGAGCAATAAATCCTATATTGGTCTTGGTTATATGAAATCATTTTTTTTAAACTGAAAAACATGGGATTGAACAGTGACTTTAATGAAGATAGAATAGAGTGTGCGTGAAAAACAGTGACAAAACTGGGGTGGTAAAGTGACTTTGAAGAACACAGAAGAGTATGTAAGTGAAAAACAGTGATAAACCAGAAGTGGCACAGTGACTATAATGAAGATAGAATAGAGTGTGAGTGAAAAACAGTGATAAAGCTTGGGTAACACAGTGACTTTAATGAACATAGAACAGTGTGTAATTGAAATACAGTGACAAAACTGGGGTGGTACAGTGACTTTAATGAACATAAAACAGTGTGCAATTGAAATACAGTGATTTTAATGAACATGGAACAGTGTGTAATTGAAATACAGTGATAAAGCTTGGGTAACACAGTGACTTTAATGAACATAGAACAGTGTGTAATTGAAATACAGTGATAAAGCTTGGGTAACACAGTGACTTTAATGAACATAGAACAGTGTGCAATTGAAATACAGTGACAAAACTTGGGTGGTACAGTGACTTTAATGAAGATAGAATAGAGTGTGAGTGAAAAACAGTGACAAAACTGGGGTGGTAAAATGACTTTAATGAACATAGAACAGTGTGTAACTGAAATACAGTGATAAAGCTTGGGTAGGCACAGTGACTTTAATGAACATAGAACAGTGTGTAATTGAAATAAAGTGATAAAGCTTGGGTAGCACAGTGACTTTGAAGATGATAGAACAGTGTGTAATTGAAATAAAGTGATAAAGCTTGGGTAGCACAGTGACTTTGAAGATGATAGAACAGTGTGTAATTGAAATAAAGTGATAAAGCTTGGGTAACACAGTGACTTTAATGAACATAGAACAGTGTGTAATTGAAATACAGTGATAAAGCTTGGGTAGCACAGTGACTTTAATGAACATAGAACAGTGTGCAATTGAAATAAAGTGATAAAGCTTGGGTAGCACAGTGACTTTGAAGATCATAGAAGAGTACAAAAGTGAGACTTACAAATACAGGAGCTACTAAGTTTGAATTGCATAGGGTTTCAAACACAACTATGCAAGACAAGCTGTTATAATATACAAGACTGTTCAGTTTAAGAGTTGTTATTTAGGGATTTAATACTTAATTATTATTATTTATTTTTCATAACAAGAGTGTTAAAAGTTAATTATCTTAAAAGCAATAGTTATGACAAGTTTTGTTATATAACTCTGTATAAGTCACACATTGTGTATGTAGTTTAATTATTCTACTAAACTTTTGTAATATTGTTCAAGTCATTTTACTCAAAGCTTTTAAGTCTTTCTTGTCATGTTTAATATTGTTGTTATTAGAGGGCTAGGTATTTCTAGATTTTTTTGTTGCATGTTATAAATACGTGCAGATACAGAGTGCAAGAGGAAGAAGTTAGTGAAGTTATTAGACTGCATGATTGTCAATTTAGCCATAACAGGCAAATTCTAAAGTGAAAATATCATAGTTTGTATTGTAATAACAGATATAGTAGATAATAATTTGTCTTGTCAAAGGGTATTCTAAAGTAACTGAAGCAGCCTGTGTGGACTTTGATGAAAAGGAGACAATTATTTAAAGCTCTGGATACAATTGTGGTAACAAACAGTTATTGTGGTGATTTTGAAGTGAATTTATCACAGCTTGTATTCTAACACAGAGATAGAGAAGAATAATTCGTTTTATAAATTGGGTTCTAAAGTAACTGAATCGGTCTGTCTGGACTTTTGATGTAAAGAGAATTATTTAAAGCTCTGGATACAACTGTGGTAACACACGGGATAATATAGGTGAATTTATCACTGACTGTATTGTGATAACATACAAGAGAAGAAACAATTTGTTTTGTCAGTTGGGTTCTAAAGTAAATGAACCAGCGTGTGTGGACATTTGATGTAAAGAAAATTATTTAAAGCTTTAGATTCAACTGTGGTAACCAGTAGTATACCAATTTGTTTTGTACATACAAACAGCAAGTAATTTACTTAAACAAAATTTAGAAATACTCACGTGCCACAACAGCTCCTATGTAATCATTTAAAGTTCTTGTTAATTCATCGATTCCCCGACTACTGTTGGAATATATTTCAGTAAGAGAGGTAAAACCTGTAAATCATATTTCATTTCTAATGACTGGAGTTATTTGAAGAAAACGTTAGTTACTAACTTCAATTTATATACCTTTACATCTGACTGCCTACATAGATTTAGACCTTATTATGGTATATTTTATTATAGTTTTATGGAATGATCATAATTGTGTTACAAATATTTTTCTAAACAAAGAGTTTCAAGCTGATTAGGTAAACTTGCTTTTGTTCAGAAGCTGTACATGAGCTTAGACCAAACTGTGTTTATTTAAGACTTCCCCCTTTTGCACACTTGCAATCACAAGAACATGCACAGTTAAGGCTAACATATGAAATTTGAGTGATAATCTATAACCTTGGAAACAGTAAAAGTCTGGCTGAATGACACATATATATAACCTTGAACACAGTAAAAGTCTGGCTGAATGACACATATATAACCTTGGAAACAGTAAATGTCCAGTTAAATGACACATATATAACCTTGGAAACTGTAAACGTCCAGTTGAATGACACATATATAACCTTGGAAACAGTAAAAGTCTAGTTGAATGACACATATATAACCTTGGAAACAGTAAACGTCTGGCTGAATGACACATATATAACCTTGAACACAGTAAAAGTCTGGCTGAATGATACATGTATAACTTTTATATATGTGTCATTCAGCCAGACTTTTACTGTTTTTAAGGTTATATATGTGTTAATTCACTTAGACTTTTACTGCTTCCTTTCCAAGGTTATACATGTATCATTCAGCCAGACTTTTACTGTGTTCAAGGTTATATATATGTGTCATTCAGCCAGACTTTTACTGTTTCCAAGGTTATACATGTGTCATTCAGCCAGACTTTTACTGTTTTCAAGGTTATATATGTGTCATTCAGCCAGACTTTTACAGTTTCCAAGGTTATATATGTGTCATTCAACTGGACATTTACTGTTTCCAAGGTATACATGTATCATTCAACTAGACTTTTACTGTTTCCAAGGTTATATATGTGTCATTCAACTAGATGTTTACTGTTTCCAAGGTTAAATATGTGTCATTCAACTAGACTTTTACTGTTTCCAAGATTATATATGTGTCATTCAACTAGACTTTTACTGTTTCCAAGGTTATATATGTGTTCATTCACTTAGACTTTTACTGCTTCCAAGGTTATACATGTATCATTCAACTAGACTTTTACTGTTTCCAAGATTATATATGTGTTCATTCACTTAGACTTTTACTGGAATGATACATGAACCATAAATTGTGTGGGTTTTGCACTTGCATAGAGCAAAGTTATCGAGGTTGTGAATCACTGTGATTTATAGTGTGTATTAAATGTACTGACTGTGAAATTATTGTGTATTAAAAGTTGTATCAAGAAAGAATAAACTGGTTTAATCAAGAAGGGACTTGTATCACTCAAGTTCCAGAAATTAACAAACAAGCAGATACGTAACAATACGTACATTCACCATGTTCATGAAAATATGTTTAGAAACAATTCTATACAATCTTTGAACTGTTTTAGAATCAACTTTTAAATAATTGGGAAAATAAGTCATCCAATATACCAAGGATAACAGTACTCTAATATTTTTCTACAACTTTCCACTTTACTGTATATCAGTAGAGAAGTCAGTATTTCATTTTTATTGTTAAGTAAAAGTGGAAGTCATACATTTTGAACAGTTCAGAAGCACAAAACTATAGATTGTATAAAAATTCATCCATATCTCTTTCTCACAAATTTTAAAAGCTTGAAAAGTTTCAAAACTAATTAGGTGTATTAATTAATGAAAAATTTCACTAATTTACAGAATACATTTTTATAAAGAACTATAATTAGTAATGGGTAACTTTTGTCTTCAATCTACATTTTTATCTTTCAAGTGCTATGTACAAATATTTATATATATATTCAAGATATAAGAACAGCTTCTATACAAAAACTCCATCATATAACATGATAACCATACATGAAAGACAAACAAATTATACTAGCTTAGAGTGGTAAGTATACAAAGTCTATAAGATTGAATCCTATTTCATGTGGAAACATCTTAATAATTTTCAGTCAGAAGTAGATTGGGTGCTCAGTTTGTCCTACATCCAAGCTATCAATCAAACTAATGTCTCACATCTAAACTGTTATTCATCCCAAATTTTATAATAAGCTACCATTTATCCAAATATCACAGATCTAAACTACTATGTTTCCCCAAATGGGATTTTCCTTTAACAGCTAACTTGTTTAATAATTCCATTCAATTTAATAATTTCTACAGGTTTGTTTTACCTCAAAGCTACACATTAGGCTATTAATGCTGTGTCCACTGCAGGGTTTTAACTCTGAATTTTAGTGCTTTAAGCTTATTACTGAGCCACTGAGTGAGAATATCCCAATAAGTGCAACAACCTTATGACATATGATCATATACATGGTGACCAGACAGTTTGCTACTGAACATTTCGCTACTGGTCTTTTCATTACTAGGGTTTTTCGCTACCAGGTTATTTCACTACCTGATAATTTTAGATCATAATCTCCCTTACATATCTTATTTAAGATCATAAAATAAAAATATTTCATCAGTATTAGTTCATTAGAGAAACACTCCAGTCAGTAATATATTAGTAAATATTTCTTCAATATTAGTTCATTAGAGAAATACTCCTTTAAAATAAAAAAAAGGCTCTTATGTTGTAAAACATTTTATTCAAAATAAAAGATCTGATCTTTTTAAAAATGATTCAGGCTTTCCTCAAATAGTTGTTGAGCCATAATGAGTTATTTATATGTAGCTGAAACAGGTAGCGAAATACCCTATTAACGAAAAGACCAGTAGCGAACCGTCCTAGAACCCATATACACAGGATGGTCACTTACTATCTACCAAGTATTTTATCTATACCATAATAACACATATAACATATTTCTCTACTTTGAAATTAAATACAATCACTCCTGTCTCTGTATCAAACATTAAATGTTTCACCTGATATGTCGGCAAACATAACTATCCCGTTAAATTCCTCAGCCAATGGTATGTTATTTAGTTCATTGTTCTGTATCTTTTCCAGGATCAAGTCTGGGATAAATGTAGCTGGAAACTGGTGAATGTTAATTTGAGTAACAGAAAGCACAGAATCTGCAGAGTGTAAACGATCTTCTAAATTTTGATCTTCTTGGTTAATTTGAAAAATGTTCATCAAATTTTTAGATGTCAACTCTGAGAAAAATAAAAATAACAGTGACAAATGACAATCACAAATAACAATGAAAATAACACTGATAAATGACAGTCACAAATAACAATAAAAATAACAGTGACAAATGCCAGTGACAAATAACCCTGACAAATGACAATCACAAATAACAATGAAAATAACACAAAAAACAACTACATTTCCTACATAATACTTATTTGTAAGCCTTCAAATGTACTTGTTTAAGTTCAAGTTGTTCACAAAATTTCATACTAGTGATAGCTAGTAGGCTAACCCTTTAGAGCACTTGCCTTGTGAACAAAAAGTCTCTTCAGTAAACTCAGGAGATAGAAAAACAGAAGCTTCTATTAAATTATCCAAAGTATATTAAAGGGACATTACAGGCAAATACAGGAATAATAAATATAATCATCATGAACAAAGATGAGACTTGTAGTGAATGTCTTGGAGGACTAATCTACAAAAGTAGCACATGTAGAAAGGAAGAGATTTTGAAAGCTTCCATCTTCAGACTTGGAGGACTAATCTACAAAAGTAACACATGTAGAAAGGAAAATATTTTGAAAGCTTAAGCTTTCAAAATCTCTTCCTTTCTACATGTGCTACTTTTGTAGATTAGTCCTCCAAGTCTGAAGATGGCCATCTTCAGACTTGGAGGACTAATCTACAAAGTAGCACATGTAGAAAGGAAGAGATTTTGAAAGCTTCCATCTTCAGACTTGGAGGACTAATCTACAAAAGTAGCACATGTAGAAAGGGACAGATTTTGAAAGCTTTCCATCTTCAGACTTTAGCTCCAGACAGATACATTATGCAATATTTTAAGATCAAATTATGAAAATGCATCAATGCATATTAGCAAATATAAGAACATTTCCTCTGTGTTGTGCTTTACCTGGTGAAGAGAAAAATTAATTCAGGTAGTTACATATATAAAAAATTCAAAATAATTCTGACTTACAGTATAAATAAATTCTTACCCAGCCTCAAATACATAGAAATTTTGAAAATGAAAGGAACAAGTTTTGGGGATTTCATACAAATTCTATAAAACAGTACAAGTTTGAAGGCCTGTACTTGTCAATACCATATATGATGTCAGGAGGAATTAAATAGCTTCAAGAAAAACATTTTACCATTCTTCATGGTTTTCCATGCAGATTTTCCTGTAAATGATAGATCAAATGATTCTTGCTCTGATGTCTTTTTGTCTTCAGACATATCTATAAATAATTTACAAACTTTCTGCCAAGGGCTTGTCTTCATTTTCTTTTTCTGTGGAAAAAATGCTAAAAGAGAAAAAAATTCCAAAAACATCCTACATTCCATAAAAACCAGTTGTGCTGAACAATATGCCCAAAATATTAATTTGTATTTTATATTTTGAAAGCTAAATAGGTACATATGTGTTTTATTGCATGTGTGTGTATATATATAACATTGAGTCTTAACATATATATATCTATATATATAAGTTTTGAAAAATATGTGAAATTTATTCACACTGTTGTCTTATTTAGATAAGTAAAATCTATCAACATTTTAAATCGATTCAAACCTGCTATAACATCGTAGTCCACAAAGTCTGCTCGAGAACTGTCCATTCTTCCGCTGGAATAGAAAGTAGCTATATGTAGTATAAAATTGATGATATAAAAAGTGCATTATTCCATCTTCCATACAGAGATATCCATATATAATTTTTTAGACAACAGAACACAACATTGCAACGTTCGAACCAGATCCCTTACAGGAGATGGTCATAGTTTTTTTTAAACAACAGTATCCACTGCTAAGTTTTTTCATCCTAGAGAAAACTATATCACAAAGGATTATTTAAAGGAACAGTACTGAACACTGCATTGTTTCATGCCTTATACAAGAGATGGCTGTATAAACCAAAGTAAACTGTATGCTACATTGTCTTGTACGACAGGAGTGTGTCCACAAAAGGTTCTTTAAGACATCTATACTGAATCACAGTCTGCACCAGTTATACACTTGATTTACTCAGGCTTTGTTCAAAAGTAATGGTGAGATACTTAAATGTTGTTCAACCTTAGCAGTTACTAAAGTATCACATTTTAGTTACCTGTTGTTCAACATTGATGTATTGACTCATCAGTGACACACAGTGCTCATGAATAGTTCACTAGTGTCCTCATGTATTAACTCATGAATGACTCACAATGCTCCTGAATAAAATGCTAGTGTTCATTATAATTAATCAGTGACACACAGTGCTCATGAATAGTTCACTAGTGTCCTCATGTATTAACTCATGAATGACTCACAATGCTCCTGAATAAAATGCTAGTGTTCATTATAATTAATCAGTGACACACAGTGCTCATGAATAGTTCACTAGCATCCTTATGTATTAACTCATGATTGACTCACAATGCTCCTGAATAAGATGCTAGTGTTCTTTAAAACTCATCAGTGACACAATACATAAGGACACTAGTGAACTATTCATGAGCACTGTTTTATTCAGGAGCATTGTGGTCATTCATGAGTTATGCTAGTGTTCTTTATAACTCATCAGTGACACACGGTGCTCATGAATAGTTCACTAGTGTCCTTATGTATTAACTCATGAATGACTCACAATGCTCCTGAATAAGATGCTAGCATTCTTATGTGTACCTCATAACTGTAATGTACAATCAACACATTGGGTTAAAACTGTCTCTTTCTGTGCATGAATGTGATGCACCTTGTAAGGAAACATTCACAAAGTTGACTAAAAAGCCTTACAAACAGTTGATATTAAAAAATCCAAACACCAAACAACATTGTGAGTACAGCTGCACTCGTGTGGCCTTGTGCTGTTCCAGCAAGACTGATCTAAGTGACAGTTTCAGTACATACTGATGGTCTGTCTGTATATATGACTTATTATAAAAGCAATCTATCTCGTCAAATACTTTTATGAACTTGAAAAAGGCCAGCTGTGAAAATTAGGTACTCTATAACACTAGTAAGAGATTTCTCAGTATTGCCTCCTTTGGTGTGATAACATTTCACTAGCTACTTCTCTGCACACTTGTCATCGTCACATTGGCTGAATAAGCTGCACTGTGATTGACAGGTTAGTTTATACCGATGAGATATAATGTGAAAGAAACCACAGAAGGGGCAATGTGTGACATTTTAATCCACACAGTATATTTAATATCCCTATTCACCTTCCTACGTCATACAGTTTTTGAGACATAACACACTGTACTATGAATCTTTTTTTATAATCATCTTGTAGGACTAAGTATAAAATGTTTTAAGAAAATATGTTGGAACTTAGTAAGGTATCTCTGATTGATTAAACACTGCTTTTAAAAGCAAGTTAGAGCCAGAAATTGTCAGTATGAAACTTTATAAAACTAAAGAGAGGCCAAGATATTTCTCAAGATCATCAGAAAGTTCTCACATGAATGCAATAACAACAACAAAGTTCGTTCTTAACGAGAAGCTGACACCATTGTTTCTAATTGATCTCTTTTCAAACCTCAATATTTACCATTTGTACAAAGGCAACTTCTTGATAAAGTCTTCTCAGATCAAGTTTTTTTTTAAGGAATTATATATATGCTTGTTACCATATGGCTTTTTAATGTTACTTCACATGCTGCAATGTATCTGATCGCTTCTTTTCTGCTGAAGCATATATAATATAGTATATTCTAATTTAATTTTTAAAAACTGAAAATTTACGTTGTGCATGTTTATTTCTGGATT
Source organism: Limulus polyphemus (assembly GCF_000517525.1). Lineage (NCBI taxonomy): Eukaryota > Metazoa > Arthropoda > Merostomata > Xiphosura > Limulidae > Limulus > Limulus polyphemus. The sequence continues at coordinate 18,273 of NW_013672104.1, read as the reverse complement.
CCATAAATGTTTCAACTGTGTTTATTGTCTATTGAAATTTTAAATTACTATACAGCATTTTTCAGAATAGCCCTCCACTTTTCTTATAATTGATTTTTAATAACAAATCATAGTACACACATATGAGATAGGTGGAGTTTTTAACATTTTACTGTATCATATGTTACAAATAAAAATTGATATTGGTCTATGAAAGTCGACATGTTGTAGATTTGTGCAGTATTATATTATTGACCATGCTATGGTTCATACTAATTTGTTAATTTAGTACAATATGTTTTCATTTAAATCAATAAATGCTAATAACATTGCTAGGCATTTGAACTGAAGCGAACATTAGGCCTACTGTTAGGCCTACTGGACTGGCATTACAAACCTATATAAATAAGCTAAGCGCCTTAGATTCACAGTCAGAAGTTTAATTCCACCAAATGTGGTTCCTCTCATCAAAGTGACTCTTTAGAATAACCATCTTAGTGTTGATGCTTTTTATTTTAATTATCTTTTATTGAAGTTTAACTCACTTAATTTCAAGTAATTACACGGTACTTAGGCTTAACCTAAGATGCCCTAAATAGGCCTACGAATTAACATTAATAATTAGGTATTTCCCACAAAATTTCATAACATGAAGCGAGAAAAAAAATGCATTACAGGCTGGATTTATTTAACATAACTCTATAGAGCTTGGTCCTTGTGAATTTTGGTTGACTTGCAATAGCCTGCAGAGTAAAAGTACAGTTTAATTAATTACATAGATAAATTATTATTAAATATAGCCTTACTAACTATACCCTATACAAGTTATATTACTACAACTTCCATACCAATATAATATTAATAGGCATAAACTAAAATCTCTCTCAACTTCTCTTTAACTTAAGTTTTATTATAAATATAAGAGCTTGTGAGTAGAACACTTCAGGCGTTATAAATTTGCATAGACTTTAAAATAAGCCTATATCTGGAGTGAAAGAAATAAAGAAAAGCTGCTGTTTTGAGAAATTGTGGTTCTTACGGTCTAATACGATAAGCCTAATAGTAAGAGTAAGGTGAAGATATCGGCTGTCTCAAGCCAGTGGTGGATTATATATATATATATATATATGTGTGTGTGTGTGTGTAGAATAATACAGAAACAAAATTCAACTAGTTGTAGTAAGCGCAATTTTACTCATTATTCATTAAATATGTTTTCTTACGGTAAGTATGAAGAATACTTATTACTATTAGTCCAAGATATATTATTAAATGTAATTCAATTATTAAAAAATAGCAACGTGCTGAAACAAATGTGGTGAAAATATATCAAACACCCATAGCCAATTAATTGCTCAGAGCTCCGTCAAACAGTTATTGCTATATTTTCAACTAATGATACTTGATTAATTTCTATAACATCTATTTCTTTTCTGGCCATCCAAAACGTACTGTTCCGTATGGATTTGATGTATGCATTTACGCAGCCGAAATTGTCGATTTACATCGAACCATATCCCTATTTCAAATTTGAAACAATGGAATATTTTTTTTAGTTTACCGTGAAATTTAACTTAATTTTTTACATACATCGTTCTTTGATACATCGGGTATCTTTCAAAGCAAATTTTCCATTTACTTAATTCTGAAGTTTAGCACTTTCTCGTAAGTTACACATAGGTGTATGTAAACAAAACTCAAACTGATTTATATAATTTTAATTATGTCAACAGTTGTTCTCTAGCACAGTTTGTTGCAACAATTATTGATTCATACATAATTTTCATCTTTTAATTATTATTCGTAAAATTCCACTTTTTATCACAAATGTGAGTTTTCGCGAGAGGTACTTTATACCTAGTTGATAGTTTTATACTGCTACATCTCTGTCGTTAGTTAATTTTTCGTAAAAATTATTTCCGAAGAAACCTTAGCGATACAAGTTCTTTCTTAATTAAAACTAGTTTATTCTTTCTCAATACAACTTTGCAATACACTTAATTTCCACGGTCACGCTATAACAAACGCTATAATTCACGCTCGACCCAACTGTCCGTCTCTATCTCTGTCTGCAATTTAACTACATTCCATTGTTGCCGTCAGTTCTTGACGGTCTTATATACAAGAATACCGCATATCTAGTAAACCCTCGAGGCTTCACGAAGGGACACGAACGTTCTAGAAGCTCATGACGTGTTACCAGCGTCACGTGACTTCCGTGTCGTAACAATACGAATTACAAGTTTAAGGTTCAAAAGAAACTTCTTTTTTCATTTCTTTTTTTTCTAAGTCATCTATCGACCAGGAATGAAATATGCCTAGCTGCAAAGAACTATAGAACAACAACCAAAACTAAAAAAAAAAAAATCATTCAAGAGGGCATATCCAGATTTTTCTCTAAAAATTAGTTCAAATTAAAATCTTGCTTTTGTTCTTCTTTTTACAATGCTCATTTATCAGGTTAAACGAATATCCTCATTTGTTGTTATTGTTACGACAACGCAGGTCACGTGACGCTCGTATCATGCCACTTCCTTCTCAAACCTTCATGAAATGTCGGGAGACTACTAGATTGGGGCAGTCTTGTATATATATAAGACCGGCCAAGAAGCAACTGGGGGTAATGAGTAAGAATATTGTTGAGCACATGAGACGTTCGTTGTGAGTTATAGCGTTTGTTATAGAGCGACTGTTGAAATTAAGTGTATCGTAAAGTTGTATTCGGAAAGAATAAACCACTTTTATTTAAGAAAGGACTTGTATCGGTAAAGTTTCTTCGGTAAGAGTTTTAACGGAAGATTAACTAACGAACGGAGACGTAACATTATCTAAACGTTTGTATATTTCAGTACAGTGAATATTCAATGGTCTTAATTGTAATTGTATATTATCTTGGTCATTCGCATTTATTATGGTAAAATTTGTATATAACAGTTTCGATTCATTACAGAAATCATGTGGGGTTTTAATTTTTTCTGGTACTTTTCTAGTAAAAGCACTATTAACAACTATCAAGTAATTTTTGAAAGAAACTGTCGGGTTTTATTATCTTTGTCACATTTTTTTTACAAGTGTAAAAAAGAACACAGCTTCTAGATAAACCTCGACTTATATATCAGTTTCTTCTGACGTACTGAGAAAATTATGTTACACCTGTCATTTTATGTATTTTTAGAGTGTATAACAAATTATCAACAGCTTATGTATTTCAGGAGTTAAGTAAAACGCTTTATAGTTCTGTATCTAAAGCTTTTCTGTAAGTTATAAAAAAATATATACATTTTTATGCACTCCATAACGCAATTAACCAACACGTCACATTAAACGTAAAAGATTTGCAGTATTTTAGCAATCACAAGGCAAGATTATAAAATATTGTCAATCACTTTCTCATTTTTATTTTTATTAGATTCGTGTATCTGAAATCCCAGTTATTATAGTTTTCTGTGTAATATGTCACTTTTTTTTTAAAGTGAAGAATATAGAATAGTAATTTACTTTACGTTAGTTTATGTAGGATTTGTGATATTTGTGCTAATAATCAATGTACTAATACGTATATTACTATTACAGAATCTCACTGACACCTGGTTTCCTATATAGCTAAACTAGTAAACTCATATGTCTTAACATATTATTTTAATTTTTAATATTTGTCTATTTCACTATTATGAAGCCGGAAACCTATGAATATTAGACAATATTGTACTGATTATTTTATGGATTTCATATTTGTAATGGTTGATCATTTTTCATAGATCATATGGTTTTCACCAGGATGATCTCGGAAATTAATAAAAACAAACAAACAAACTAAGCAAACAGCGTTTACCAAGAAAACAGTAGAGTTCCTGAACCTAGTTTCTACCAAAGATGTTGTTTACAAGGGAAAACAATAGAGTTCCTGAACCTAGTTTCCACCAAAGATGTAACATAGATGTTGTTTACAAGGAAAACAATAGAGTTCCTGAACCTAGTTTCTACCAAAGATGTTGTTTACAAGGGAAAACAATAGAGTCCTGAACCTAGTTTCCACCAAAGATGTAACATAGATGTTGTTTACAAGGAAAATGATAGAGTTCCTGAACCTAGTTTCTACCAAAGATGTTGTTTACAAGGGAAAACAATAGAATCCTGAACCTAGTTTCCACCAAAGATGTAACATAGATGTTGTTTACAAGGAAAACAATAGAGTCCCGAACCTAGTTTCTACCAAAGATGTAATATAGATGTTGTTTACAAGGAAAACAATAGAGTTCCTGAACCTAGTTTCTACCAAAGATGTAATATAGATGTTGTTTACAAGGAAAACAATAGAGTTCCCGAACCTAGTTTCCACCAAAGATGTAACATAGATGTTGTTTACAAGGAAAACAATAGAGTTCCTGAACCTAGTTTCTACCAAAGATGTAATATAGATGTTGTTTACAAGGAAAACAATAGAGTTCCTGAACCTAGTTTCTACCAAAGATGTAATATAGATGTTGTTTACAAGGAAAACAATAGAGTTCCTGAACCTAGTTTACACCATAGATGTTGTTTACAAGGAAAACAATAGAGTTCCTGAACCTAGTTTCCACCAAAGATGTAACATAGATGTTGCCATTTCTACTTGAGGTTTCCGCCACTACAATATTATGAATATAAATTTGAACCAATATTGCCACCAAACGTAACAAAAGCAAGGCTAATTGTTGTGTAATGAAGAAACGAGTATAAGCTCCCGAACAAGGTTATATTTATACCAGTGTTTCTAAGCCACATTTGCCAGACGACCCCCGTCATAATTCAAAAGAAAGATGATAAGTGCACCTTTCAGACATCTCGTTGACTCAGCGCAGAGAGCTCATTACCCCCCTGGAAACCTTGCTTGTGACCCCCATGGAGGTCGCAACCCACCGTTTGATAAACATTGATTTATACCTACAAATGCACGAATTTTAACGATTTTTCATAAATAATCCTTTCTTAGCACAACAGACAATTTATAAAATGACATTATGAGATGTTGCTGTATGAGGTCGCTCCTTAAGAAATATAAACGAACCATTAAGTGAAATAAGTATAAACAAAACCTTGGTCTGGAGTTAATGGCCGTTTTTTTAATCATAATATAAGTCCATTTCGCCAGTTAGTATGTAGTATACGGCTAATAGTTGAAATGATGTATACTGCTATTTGTTTGGAATTGCACGTTACTCGAGGCCTATCTGCACTAGCCGTCCCTAATTTAGCAGTGATAGGAAAGGAAGCTAGTCAACACCATTCACCATCAACTCTTGGGCTACTCTTTTAGCAGTGAATAGTAAGATTGATCGTACATTATAACGTCCCCCCACAACTGAAAGGGCAAGCATGTTCGATGACGGGGATTCGAAACCACAGATGGCGAGTTGAGCTGTGTATTGTTGTGCAACAACATGCCCTGCTATAAATTACCGTTTTAATAACGAAAGCTGCCAAAGCATTAAAAACAATAGGCCTCTAAGTTCTACAGTTTTGTGCAAGTATCCGAAACAAACTCGTGATATTAGGTAAATGATAAAATATACCGCATAATTAGTTCCCCAAGTTAAATATAGGAAGATTTAACTAGGTTTATCACCAGAAAATGAACAACACGACAGAAAATTTTATTAACTACTGTATTTACTGACGAAAAAAAAAAATTGCAATCGCAATTACTTTTTAATTGCATAATAATATTTATTTATATTTAATGAAATCTAATCTTTGGCCACAAACGTAAAAAATCTACAAGCCTACAAATCTACAAAAAATCTAAGCCTATTGTAAGTAACGTTACGCCAACATTATAAATTCTGATTTATCTTGTATTGTAGAAAAGCTTAATATTTTTATATTTGTTTCAAACTTTTAATCGAAGCTTTATAATATAATTACAAGTTATACATAAATAAGCTCAACTTGTCCTTCATGAACGTAGTTTTGTAAGTCTTGAAAAATGAAATTGAACTTAACTTTTAGCGTGGCTATATTCAGAAACGTCAGAGAGAAGTTATATTAGTACTACAACAACTTTTAGTTTAATTACATTCTAGATACGAACCAAGGAATGATTCAATTCTACAATTACTTTGTTTAGTATATCTATATATATATATTTAATTTGTAGGAATCGTGAGTAATTATATAACCATTTATAGAGTTTCGCTAAAATTTGGTAGAATCATAGCCTTTCACTCTCAACTTCGTCAGCAATAATGCTACTGCTACATGTCTTGTAAGAGTTGAGAAGTTTGTTGGAATCTTGGAATGATTTTGTCGGTTCTTTTTCTCCATCTTTATCAACATCAAGGCCTAATCCCCGTTGGTTGGTTTCACTATTTTCTATCTTCTTCTGTGCTAATTCGGGATTGTCCAAGATGCCCGAACGTCGGCGATGTCGTTGTTTATAACGTCCTGACCGTGAAACTGACATTTGATTTTTGTTTCTCTGGCGTTCAAACACCTGGAGTCCATCCGGCGAGTGACCATTTGAGTCATGGGAACCGTCGCAAAAATCGCTGGAGCGCTTAGAGCTCGAAGTTTCCCAGAATGACATAGGGAGAAGAAAAAAAACAACAAGAACTGACAACAAGCTAAATATCCCACTCGAGTTCACGTAGCTTCATTTGAAATTAACACTATAGCTATAGAGATAACGAGTATGGTTATTACATGTCAAACACAGAGCACAAAGGTTTTTGTATTCTCATGGACTTTGCCTCAATATTCGTACAATGATTACCATTAACGTCTTGAAATTTCCTTTGTTTGCTATCCAATCATCACAAAAAGCACGGTTCTTCGTTATAAAATCTCGATTTCTACTGGTGAAAAACGAAACTGTTGTAAGGTTCTACTGTTTCTCTTCACTGTACTGTTCCGACTCTCATACAGATAACCCTTATCTGAAGCCTAACTATTATTTTTTATTCGAACTTTTTTCGGCTGATGCCAATAAATTTGTCGATTTACACACGAGAAACGTTTTCTTTACGTAAATACATCTTCCATCCGTCAACTCCGTGCGGATTGGTGGCTCAACAGCACCCAAAGTTTCGCACCGCCAAACTTCTCGTGGACCGACAGCGTTATGCGGGTGACTCACGAACACCTGAAGTTTCCAGCCGGTCGAAAAGTTACCTGTATTGAAAAGGTCGACTGATTGGAAGGGCGGGATCTGCCGCAATCTGTTTCCGGTGTTCTTAAATGTGGTATTGGTTTCGTTTTCCGTCCGTTTTGCATCATCCTGTTGCCATAAAACTTTAGAGAGATGTCAGAAACCGGAATGTTATGAAATCGAACTTTCTGTATCGGTATTCCGAAACAAAGCCATTGAAGCAGGATAAAGCAAAATAAACTAGTTTAAAAAACATGACTGTTAATAAGTAAACAGTCAGATATAAGTAAACAATATCTTTATTGTGACTATAATTTCCTACACTAAATTTTACAAATCCACCAAAGAACGCATAAAAAAGAGCCCCCCCCCTCCCTCAGCGGCTCAGTGATAAGCCTGAAGGCTTAAAACGCTAAAAACCGGAGTTCGATACCCATGATGGGCACAGCACAGATAGACCATCATGAAACTTTGTGTTTAAAAACAAACAAGTAAAGAATAAAGAGAAACGTGACTAAGTTGTATCAGTTGCTAGGTGATAATTTAAAACGTAGTTGTTCGTCACATCCGGTAACTGCAACCAGTCAGGTTTACACTGTTACATACAATTTCTTTTGTATTTTTAACTACTAACCATTTTTGAACTAGTCAGGTTTACACTGTTACATATAATTTTTTTGTATTTTTAACTACTACAATTTAGTTGTGTGCTGTAAAGATGTGTTGGTTCCTTTGTCCAGTGATCAATCAATTCCTGAACCTGATGTAAATAACTTTTAACTCTCAATACTGATGCCTTTATAGTTTCTCAGTACTGTGTTAATATACTTGTAGGTGTCTCTCTAGTTTCACAGTACTGTGCTAATGTACCTGTAGGTGTCTCTCTAGTTTCACAGTACTGTGCTAATGTACCTGTAGGTGTTTCTCTAGTTTCACAGTACTGT
>NW_013672104.1:6660-9312 GCF_000517525.1 Limulus polyphemus | reverse complement strand
TCTACACACACACACACACACACGTACCCTCACCCATACCAACACCTATCTACACACATACACCCACACTTACATACACGTGCACATACAAGTTCCTACAGTTGGGTGTTTATTAATCACTTAAGATTGCAGGAGTTCATACAGTTTTATGAAGATAGCCTTGGTCAGAGTGTGAAACTTCTTTTATGACAAAACGATAACACACTGATTAAACAAACGAATCGTAAATTTCAATATGACATTTAAAGAAAGATTAAATTAATTTGTTTACTCCTTAAAACAAACCACTTTAAATTTTTGATAAGAACGGAGTTTTTGTATGATTTTTCAATGCACAGAACGTGAGAATGACGCACTCAACATGTTCCCATGACAACTAACTACTTAGGTGTCAACAGTGGATGCTCTGTTTACTCTTTACACTTAATTTATATTAACTTGTGTTTGCTTTTGAAAATATCACGCACAAGAGACTGATAACCAAACCATAAGGAGTGCCAAAACATTATTATTTTATAAAGATAGATAAAGAGACAGATATGTTTATATGTAAATGTTTGAACCTACAGTTCCTCCATACTCATTTAATTACATAAACATTTCACCAGATTCATTCATTATTGTTCAAGCTGTATGCTGAAAATTTCTCCAGTAGATAACCTCTGACAGATTTAACCTAACTGTCTACCAAACAATTATTACATGTTTATGTTAGACCTGACCTAACTGTCTATCAAACAATTATTACATATTTATGTTAGACCTGATTTAACGGTCTACCAAACAATTATTACATATTTATGTTAGGTCTGACTTAACGGTCTACCAAACAATTATTAGATATTTATGTTACACCTGACATAACGGTCTACCAAACAATTATTACATATTTATGTTAGACCTGACTTAACGGTCTACCAAACAATTATTAAATATTTATGTTAGGTCTGACTTAACGGTCTACCAAACAATTATTAAATATTTTTGTTAGGTCTGACTTAACGGTCTACCAAACAATTATTACATATTTATGTTAGACCTGACCTAACTGTCTACCAAACAATTATTACATGTTTATGTTAGACCTGACTTAACGGTCTACCAAACAATTATTACATGTTTATGTTAGACCTGACTTAACGGTCTACCAAACAATTATTACATATTTATGTTAGACCTGACTTAACGGTCCACCAAACAATTATTACATAGTTGTGTTAGACCTGACTTAACGGTCTACCAAACAATTATTACATAGTTGTGTTAGACCTGACTTAACGGTCCACCAAACAATTATTACATAGTTATGTTACACCTGACTTAACGGTCTACCAAACAATTATTACATAGTTGTGTTAGACCTGACTTAACGGTCCACCAAACAATTATTACATATTTATGTTAGACCTGACCTAACTGTCTATCAAACAATTATTACATAGTTGTGTTAGGTCTGACTTAACTGTCTACCAAACAATTATTACATAGTTGTGTTAGGTCTGACTTAACGGTCTACCAAACAATTATTACATAGTTGTGTTAGGTCTGACTTAACTGTCTATTAAACAATTACTAACGAAGTGTGTTAGACCTGCTTAAAGATCTACCAAAAATTATTTCATAGTTATGTTAGGTCTGACTTAATGGTCTACAAACTACTGATACAGAGCTGTGTTAAATATAACCTAATTATTCACCAAACTACTAATACAGAGCTTGTTAAACCTGAATTAATGGATCATCAAACTACGAATACAGAGCTTGTTAAGTCGGACTTAATGGTTTACTACACTACTGTTACAGAGTTGTGTTTTATATATATAACCTAGCAGTCTATAAAGCTACTGATCCTGAATTATGTTAGGTCTAAACTAACAGTCTATAAAACTATTGATCCTGAATTATGTTAGGTCTAAACTAACAGTCTATAAAGCTACTGATCCTGAATTATGTTAGGTCTAAGCTAACAGTCTATAAAACTACTGATCCCGAATTATGTCAGGTCTAAACTAACAGTCTATAAAACTACTGATCCAGAATTATGTGAGATCTAAACTAACAGTCTATAAAGCTACTGATCCTGAATTATGTTAGGTCTAAACTAACAGTCTATAAAACTACTGATCCAGAATTATGTGAGATCTAAACTAACAGTCTATAAAGCTACTGATCCGGAATTATCTTAGGTCTAAACTAACAGTCTATAAAATTACTGATACAAAGATATCTTAGCATTAAACGTATATTATTTACATACTAGCTGGAGTACGGAAATTATGTAAGTCCATGATTAATGAAAGGTTATCTTAGGACATGAAAAGTTGCTTCCATTATATGTAATTGTAAAAAACGCCCATAAAAACTACAAGACACAAAATGTGAAACCTCACGTTTCCATGTATCTTCGCATAGACCCAACAAAGCTTCATGACAAATTTGGTGAAGATCCATCAACAGGGTACGAAATAGTGGTAAAAAACCGCAAAACGCAAAATACAAAACTGTAAATTTGTATGTATCTCCCCATGGACCCAATGACCCTCCATACCAATTTGAGTGAAGATCCATCAACAGGGTACGAAATAGTGGTAAAAAACTGCAAAACGCAAAATACAAAACTGTAAATTTGTATGTATCTCCCCATGGACCCAA
>NW_013672104.1:0-5866 GCF_000517525.1 Limulus polyphemus | reverse complement strand
GAAACGTAACAGACCCAATGACCCTCCATATAAAATTTGGTGAAGACCCATCCACAAAAGATGAATTCGTGGTAAGAAACGCAAAATACAAAACTGTAAATTTGTATGTATCTCCCCATGGACTCAATGACCCTCCATACCAATTTGAGTGAAGATCCATCAACACCCTGCGAAGTAGTTACATGGACATACAACATATAGTATTATATTTATATAGATAATTTGTGATAATATGGTTTTTGAAATTATCATTATTATTTATTATTAATATTGTTATTTTTGTTATTAATTATCATCATTTTAATTATCATATTGTTGTTGTAACTGATCAATATTCAAACTTTTGAAGAGCCGGGTGTCCGTGTTTTATTTCAGTCTTATATACTAAACAACACGATATATTATTCATATTTGGGAACAATAATCAACACTGAATTGCTCCTTCGTTTCATTGTGAACAGCGGAAATTAGATTATTACGTGATTTTATTCTTCACAGTGAGTCATAACGAGAGTAATTCTGACAGCTTTTATTTCCGGCATTAGTGGTCAATAACCTGAGTGTTAAAGTACCCACACCCGAGAAAAACAAAACCTAAGTGGTCGAATGTCCAAAAGCAGCATGCTTCACAGATCGGATGATTTCCATAAAGGACACCACGCTAGAATTACGTATTACTGGCAAACACGCTATGAACATATTCGTGTTTGAAAATTCCGTTCTGTGTTACGATGCGACACCTATGTCCCCCCGCTTCTTCTGAATGATGGACAAGGCCAGTCCTTATTATATTAGCGCGTGTATCTATGGGCACCTGAATTTACTCTAGATTTAACGAACGTGTCTCCATCTTTACGCGTATGAAATATAGACGTATACCTGGTGTTTTCAACTCAACATTCACAAGTTATTGTATAATATTATGTTGCTTATAACCGTTTTAACCTCTAGGTTAATCTAGGAAGAGCATTAAACTAACAAATATTCTATCAAAAGTAACTTTTATAATAAGTTTATTATATTTTTCTGCTTTCTGATTTTGTTGTCTTTTATTGTAAGTTCTTTTTTTTTAGAAAACCTTCTATAAGAATTCTTGTGCGTGTGTTTATGTTACGAATATTTCAGTTTGTGGTACTTTCAATTGTAAACAGTGACATCTCTGTCTGTTATCCAAAATATATGTTCAGATTTTAAACCGAACATACGAATTTGCTAAGCCGTAAATAGATGACGGTTACTAGGCGCGTAATTGCCCATTAGTAACGCACATCTACGTCTCAAGTTTTGAACACAACAATATACACCTTATAAGACGTATCCATGTTACTGTTGCTAAGATGTAACATTGTTCATTAAGACTCGTCTATGTTCATGTTTTGATAACAACAATATGTAACTTTCAAGATTTATTTAAATTACTGTTGCTAACAAGTATAACTGTTCATTATGACACTCCTACTTCTTGGGCGCCACAGAAATATTTTCAAGTGGGTGCAAAACATGTATGTAGGGGATCAACTTTTACAGTGTAAGTCAACAGACTAAAAGAATATGCGTTATGTGTGCTTACACACAAACACAAATTTACAGTTTTAATGAAAATACTAAAAATATTTAGTTTAACTATGATGTTAAATTTACATCACAATACGTGCAATTTTTTGTGAAATGTAAATGGGGCAAATCCCCCCTTCCTGCGGGCGTACATATCTATATTCATGTTTTGAATCAAACAATATGTACCTTTCAAGATTTATTTAAGTCACTGTTGCTAAGACTCGTTTACGTTCATGTTTTATGTTTAGAATTTAAATTAAAGAATCTTTTAAGATATATCTAAATTACGGTCATTAAGACTCACATAGGTGCTTTTTAAAACTCGTCTACGTTTTAGACGAAATAAATTGAATCACTTTATAGCTACCACTTGATGTCCTTGTTTTTAATTGTTTGATTTTGAATTTCGCGCAAAGTTACACGAGGGTTATCTGCGCGTCCCTAATTTAGCAGCGTAAGACTAGAGGGAAGGGAGCTCGTCATCACCACCCACCGCCAACTCTTGGGCTACTCTTTTACCAACGAATAATGGGATTGATCGTCACATTATAACGCCCCCACGGCTGAACAGGCGAGCATGTTTGGTGTGACGGGGATTCGAACCCGCGACTCGCAGACTGCGAGTCGAGCGCCCTAACCAACTGACCATGCCGGGCCCTTGTTTTTAATAGAAACAGTAGAGCAGTTAGCGAGCTTTAATGCTTAAGCATTAACACAGTGTTGTTAATTTTGTTAGTGAGCCACAGATCACCGAATAGTTAGAACGACAGCACTTTAAACTAGGAAGCATTCACTCTGTGTAATTAGTTTTAAAACACTGCCGTTTTTTGATTGTTCGCGGTTTTTGTGTGTAAAATATCAGTATATAACCACAAGTCGTAGTAATAAGTGGTTATATAAGTTTTTATGGTTTGCCTATCACTCATAATTAATACTAATTATTCATAATTTTAATTTTGTTGAACAATTAAACAATTAAGCCTTCTAGTAAAAGTTATTACACAATATAATATTGTAATTCATTTTAAAACCAAGAGATGGCAGGACCACACAAGATTTCTAAAAAGTTATGTTTGAATAGGTTTGTTTCTTTTCTTCAGATGTTAAAACTCACATAACTGTTGTATAATATTTATAAATGCTTACAAGGGCATACCCAGACATTTCCTTTTAACATCACCTCATTACAAAATACGATTGTTGTTATCTTTATTGGTTGTTGTTTTTGTTATTTCATTACCAATACAGTTGTTGTTATTACTTTATTGTTGTTATTTCATTACCAATACATAAAGTTGTTACTTTATTGTTGTTATTTTTGTTATTTCATTACCAATACAATTGTTGTTATCCTTATTGGTTGTTGTTTTTGTTATTTCGTTACCAATACAGCTGTTGTTATTCTTATTGGTTGTTCATTTTGTTATTTCCTTACCAATACAGCTGTTGTTATTCTTATTGGTTGTTGTTTTTGTTGTTGTATTACCAATACAGCTGTTGTTATTCTTACTGGTTGTTGTTTTTGTTGTTGTATTACCAATACAGCTGTTGTTATTCTTACTGGTTGTTGATTTTGTTATTTCATTACCAATACAGCTGTTGTTATTCTTATTGGTTGTTGTTTTTGTTGTTGTATTACCAATACAGCTGTTGTTATTCTTATTGGTTGTTGTTTTTGTTGTTGTATTACCAATACAGTTGTTGTTATCCTTATTGGCTGTTGTTGTTTTATTACCAGTTCAGTTGTTGTTTCGTTACCAGTACAATTTTTGACAATTTTCCTGAGGTAAATGTCTTGAGTGACTCAGTGAACATTATGCTCTGATATCTATGTATGGAGGTTCCAATATTTGTGATATGTTCCCGTAAAAACGTTCTCTGCCCTTAGGGGGTGGGGGAACGCTATAAGAGTGAAGGTTATTTAAGTCCTATTATTCGATTAAACACAAAAAAGTAAACCTTTCGTTCTGGTCTATGAATTCAAAATGAAGGTTCGCTATGTGTTAATAGTACTTGGTGAAATTATGAAACAAAATAACAGACAGTTGATGGTTTTAAATGGTTTCATAATATCTTATGCTAGTCAATAGTTTATTGACATAATGTATAAGTTTATTGAATTGAGTTTCAGTAGGTGACTTACGTTTTTCTGAGCTGATGCGATAACAACAATAAACCTGAACAGGTATCACTCAGTCATTTGAAATTAGAACAGAAATAAACGTGACTGAGTGATACCTGTTCAGCTTCTGTTCTAATTTCAATAAACGTGACTGAGTGATACCTGTTAAGTTTCTGTTCTAATTTTATGAAACTTCAAATATAATAGAAGAGACCTTTTTTCGGGTTTTTAAATCATTATTTGATGATGATATCATGCATTTTATTTTTTAGTTATTTTAAATGTTTCCAACATGTTTTTTGATTAATTAGTCATTAATCCAATATATTTTTATTTTGTTGTTACCAATGATAAATTTAATTTCAATCTTGCCCACATTGATTTTCTAACTTTAGTTGAATATTTTTAATTTGATTGCGGTTACATTTTAAGTTATTTGTTCGATTTAAAGTTGTAATTTGTTTTTGGCTCTTCAGTCGCTCATCGGTAAACTTGCAATTTTACAACCCTAAAATATGAGGTCCAATACATCTGGTGGGCACAGTGTCGATAATCCATAAAATTTATTTCACGCTTCAACATTGATAATACTTTTAATTACTTTTATTTCAAAATATTTAAACCTTAACTTTGATATTTATAATATTTTAAATTTATTTTTTGTTTCAGAGTTGTTTATACACATATATATATATGTGTGTGTGTGTAAATATAAATATATATATATGTATGTGTGTGTGTAAATATAAATATATATATGTATGTGTGTGTAAATATAAATATATATATATGTGTGTGTATGTGTAAATATAAATATATATATGTATGTGTGTGTGTAAGTATAAATATATATGTATGTGTGTAAATATAAATATATATATATGTATGGGTGTGTGTAAATATAAATATATATATGTATGTGTGTGTGTAAATATATATATATATATATGTGTGTGTATGTGTAAATATAAATATATATATGTATGTGTGTGTGTAAGTATAAATATATATGTATGTGTGTAAATATAAATATATATATGTGTGTGTGTGTGTAAATATAAATATATATATATATATATGTGTGTGCGTAAATATATATATATATGTGTATAACTTTTCACGTGCTTCGGGCCTGGCATGACCTGGTTGTTAGGGCGGCCGACTCGCAATTTCAGGTCCCGGGTTTAAATCTCCCGTCACCGAGCATGCTCTCCCTTCCAGCCGTGGGAGCTTATAATGTGACGGTCAATCTCATTATTCGTTGGTACAAGAGTACCCTAAGAGTTGGCGGTGGGTGGTGTTGACTAGCTGCCTTCCTTCTAGCCTATCACTGCTAAATTAAGGATGGCTATCGCGGGTATTTCTCGAGTAGCTTGGCGCGAACTTAAAATAGATCTGCTTATATCCGTAGTGCTTATAGATTTCTCAATAATTAATGTGTTGTTTGATTTTCAATAATTAATGTGTTGTTTGATTTTCAATAAACAATGTGTTGTATGATTTTCAATAATCAATGTGTTGTTTGATTTCCAATAATCAATGTATTGTTTGATTTTTCAATAATCAGTGTATTCTTTGATTTTCAATAATCAATGTGTTGTATGATTTTTCAATAATCAGTGTATTCTTTGATTTTCAATAATCAATGTGTTCTTTGATTTTCAATAATCAATGTATTGTTTGATTTTCAATAAACAATGTGTTGTATGATTTTCAATAAACAATGTGTTGTATAGTTTTTCAATAATCAGTGTATTCTTTGATTTTCAATAATCAATGTGTTGTATGATTTTTCAATAATCAGTGTATTCTTTGATTTTCAATAATCATTGTGTTGTATGATTTTTCAATAATCAGTGTATTCTTTGATTTTCAATAATCAATGTGTTGTATGATTTTTCAATAATCAGTGTATTCTTTGATTTTCAATAAACAATGTGTTGTATGATTTCCAATAAACAATGTGTTGTATGATTTTCAATAATCAATGTATTGTTTTATTTTCAATAAACAATGTGTTGTGTGATTTTCAATAATCAATGTATTGTATGATTTCCAATAAACAATGTGTTGTGTGATTTTCAATAATCAATGTATTGTTTTATTTTCAATAAACAATGTGTTGTGTGATTTTCAATAATCAATGTATTGTATGATTTTCAATAAACAATGTGTTGTATGATTTTC
>NW_013672103.1:39515-49644 GCF_000517525.1 Limulus polyphemus | reverse complement strand
AATTTCGATTACTTCGCTCTCGACGAGTGCAAAATACACTTTATGGCTCACTAGCTCGAAATTAACAGAATCATAAATTATACGGAACTCAAAGTAACTACTGCTCTCTCTTCATTCATCTCTGCTGGCTTTTTCTGCCAGGCTTATATATATACCAGCACCAACGCGCCAGCAGCGTCACATGACTTCCGCTGTCGTATCAATATTTTACAACGCTGGAGTCGGAATGATCACATTGAACGACTGCTCCAACTGTTTCTACTTTCTTCAGTGATTAATTTTAACTGATTATCTTACAGCCAACACAGTGAGAGTTATCACGTTACTGTCGTTCTGCATCACTGAACAATTTACATTCGTTTGTTAGTCGGAACCTTGTATTATGAGTGTAGTGAGTTCATTATAAACTTGTAAAGAAACCTGAAAATATTTTGTTATTATTTTATGAGTAATAGTTATTGCTGTTGTTTTAGCGCAAAGCTACATAACGAGATATCTGCGTTATGTCCACTTGCGGTAAATCAACACCAATTTTATCGTTGTAAATCTGTATACTTACCGATGAATCACTGTTGAACTTGAGTAATGTAAAACGTGTAGTTTCGTTTCTAAAAATATAAATCTTTATTTCTGTATGTCATATCCGATCGTCACAACCTTACTGTAAGTTTAAATCTAGGATTTTTCTACCATAACAATTGCTAACCTACTTTGGCTTGTCTTTTAAAGTTTCAAATATTGTTGCCTGTACCTCACTAGTGCTTTCCAGACGTATTTACAAATACAATCGTGTCCTGTCTGATTTCAGGACTTTTGAATATAGTGAATATGTCTTAAACAAAAATTGTAAAACATTCTTAAGAAAAATATACATGTTATTAAACATTTAAAAAATTATAAATAAGAAAGACACACATAAAACATTAACCATATAGTTTATTAAAAGATGTGTGTGTGTGTGTTTGTGTTTCTTAAAAAAGAAGTATCTCTGCATTTTAATAAATAAGTTCGGCAAAACAATTGTATAACCGACAGCTGCGGCGTCTTGTTCCTGCATCGGTAACGCCATTTTTGTTGTCTGTTCTCTTGTGTATAAATATCTATTGTTGATTTATTACTGAGTCATCTTTGCATCCTAATGACAGATCTCAGTATAGCCCTGCATCGGTGATGCCATCTTTGTTATCTGGCATCTTCTGTTGACAGATCTCAATATAGGAAATTTTATATTATTCTATTTACAGGGCTGTGCAGTCTTTAAAAAAAATGAAAGCATCATTCCATAAAATATCATATTATAAAAAGATTTGTAGTAAAACGTCATCGTGCGTCACAGCTAATGCTACAAAGTTTGTTTATCATTGTTCAACTAAAATTGAGACATACATCTTTAAAATAACTGGTTTGGCTTTTAACAACTTTTCGTTGAAACATTTCAATCTAAAATTATGAATATAGTGAGGTGAATTGACAAATTCCATTAAAATTACATACTTTACCAACATACTTTCATACGAAACTAAGCTACAGAAGTCAGTCGAAGTCCACATGCAGGCGATAGAATTCTTTGAAGTTACAATAAAGTCAAGAAATAGAATTAGCTATACCTGTAATGGTATTTTACATATTCAATAAATAGCAATAGGAGCTTTGATGGTCTTAAAGTAAAATTTTCAGTGAAAAAAGAGCGTCAACTGTGGTTTTAATTATTTTCTTAGTGTAATAATACTTGGAGACGGCTTGAATGGGTAATGAAGAAAAACTTTAACAGCAAATGTGCAACGTTTCATAGTGTATCTCTTCCCTCAAAAAACTTTTGAAAAATAATTCCAAGAATTTGACTAACTATTTCGTATTGTATTATTTGATCGGTAAAGCCTACATGTGTGACATTATAATTTTTCTTTTAAACGCCGACCAGGGTGGCGTCAAGTCCAAGGACAGAGCCCGCGATATGCCGCTGAAAACGCTCTGTACTTTAAGTTGAGTGCGTTATAAAAGCCATTTAAAGTTCTAAGTGAGGGATAGATGTGTCTGGGTTTTGAAGTTTCTGACCTGTCTGTTTAGACCAAGTGTAGTTCAAAGTAATATATATCAAATATCTTTTAATGAAATAAACCCAGCAATGGTTTACCACATATATAGTTCAATGTTTCTCTTTGAATTGCAAAAAAATCATTAGTATGATTTACCAGCTGTTTACTGTTGGATTTCAATTTCAAGAATCTGAAAAAACCTTGTTATTATGAGCGGAACATGCCAAGACTAAAAAGATACACAACTTCATCTTCATATGCGATTTAGCTAGAAATGAGCAAGACACACGAAGTCCCTAAAGTTATAACATTTTGTTTTTAAATTCGAGCTAGAATTATCAAAAGTTATTTTATCCCAAGTATCCTAACTTTATAGTTTATGAAAGGGGAGAGTATTTGTAATACAATATTTGATCATTAAATAAATAAAGTAGTTAAAAGATTAAATAAATTATGTTATTTTTTTTAGCTAAAACAAACGTCATTAAATTATCTCAGTTTGAAACGATTTCATTTTCTATAACTAACAATGGCTGAGTTTCGATTTCTATACGCATTCATTTTTAAGATAGAATAATTAGATCTCCAATTTCAATTGAAACACATCCAAGCATTAATTTTCAGTTCTTTATTACATATTTAATTTTTCATGCAAGGAGTATAGAATAACCAAACTTGAAATGGAAAAGTGGCGTGCTTTTTCTTGTTATTTATTTTTGAAATGCTAATGGGATTTCTATTGCAGAAGTTTACTTTTGTCCTAAACACGAGACATCATTGAATACGCAATGTTCCCAGTAGGACCGTTTCCTTAGAAGATTGCTGATGTCCAAAATATTTCTCAAGCGGTGCACCATCTGGCGGCCAAAAAGGTAGTTCAAGAGTAGTGCTGCGTTCACTGAACCGTCATCATCCTTCAACTGACAATGAAAACATTCGATATTGATTTAGGACGTATATAGAAAGTGTGATAACCATGTTTTATCTTTAATTAACAATACTTTTAATAAATATTTTAAAGGGAAACAGAGTCGAGTCAATTTGTTTTTTTCTTATAAAATATAGCATGGTAGTACTCTTTCAAAAAATAAACAAAACAGTATTTTACGTGTTGAATGGAGATTTAGTGGTGAAATCTGACTAATCATTTTACTTCATGTAAGTTGGTTAATTTTATCCTTTTTAACTCTTCTTTCAAATGCACATACGTGAATGTGGAAGTCTTCATTATATTCGTTATTTCACATAAAATACCCAATCTTACGAAGCTGTGCTTTTTGAGATTCTTTCCAATCTTATATGTATTATTCAAGCTGTATTCTGCTCTTTTGAATCCAGACTCACTAGAGCTATAAACAGGTTGCTATTCTAACATTAACTATTCTCAGGCTTTACTCTAAGCCTCTCTTATGAGGCTGAAAATGATTAAGCATGATAGAAATGTTAGGTGAGCCCAAACAAACAACACTTGTATCATTACGGATTCGAGTTAGTATTTTGTTCAAGATAAATGAAGTATTTTCGACTGTTTCAAATCAAGACCTTATGTATACAAGGCAATTACATAGAAAGTCTAGATGTCCAATGTTTAAAATGATTAAGTCTTAAGATATACTTATCTCAGGGTACAGTTTCCTCAGAGGTACAATGATAATCATATGTTACAATCACGAAAGCTTGGAGATAGTACAGAATGTTTCAAAACCGTCACAGAATGGTTTCAGTGTGCTTTCTATTGTTCTCATTCAGTTTATCAAGCCTTTTCTTAAATGAAGTTACTGCAAGCATATTCTGTTCAGGAGAATGATCATTGATTACTGCGATATCCTTCGCACTGATTCGCATTTTATCTACCATTCTCGTATTATTGAATGAGAGAGAAAGAAGATAAATAAAAGCAATGATCGTTTGTAAAAGTGCGACTTGGGTATGAAGTTTAATATCCTTTTGAATCACCCAGTACCATAACCAAACGTTTCTGAATAAAACTGATGTTTCTTAATGCGCCATTCTGAATTTTATAAAGCAAAGAGAACTTTATCAAATCGATACATAACAAAAATAGAAGGGGATATTATTAACACACACAACACGGATTACACACGATTCCGTCCTTCTAGAAAAAAATCTTGTTCAATTTTGCTCTGTATAGCTACAGTAATGTTTGAGATCCACAGTTTAAATTCCTCCCACTCTGTTGAAAAAAAAAGTGATACCTTCCTTGGTTGGATATAGTTTTCCTTTTTCAAAGTTCTTTAACTGTCGAATATGAATATTCAAATTATTTTCGTACGTTCATAGAGTGATGTAATGGTCCTTCCCAATAGGATAAGCATGAGATGAATTAGGTGCTTCTTCACATTGTATAACAGTAAAGAAACCTAACTGTCGTTTTTTTCTGTTTTACTGGTTCTTCTTCGCTGCTGGATTTGATCTTTTTCGCCATTTCATTAATGTCAGCTGCATTTCTTTTTTATAATAGACTAAAATATAATATAGTACATATATATATATATATATATATATATATATATTTAGTAAATCACAGCAACGTTATTTATTAATATAATGAACATGACTGAAAACAAACATTACTATGCCAAAGAAACAGAAATGAGATTTATAAGCAAAGAAATATATATAATGATAAACTTATGTTTAAAGGCTGGTTTATCATTCTTTTCTCTGTGTAATAGAAAATAATCAGTGTGATTATTAATGGTGAAAGGGACAGAGTATTTATATTTGAAAAGTGACCCAGATTTCACTGAATCTTAAGACTGTTTGTTGTAGACTGATATTAAAAATTAGGATATGTCTGAACTTGTAACTCAGCTTATCAACATGAATCAGAAACAGCTAACTCCATCACCATTCAAATACATACATATATA
Organism: Limulus polyphemus; assembly: GCF_000517525.1. Taxonomy (NCBI): domain Eukaryota; kingdom Metazoa; phylum Arthropoda; class Merostomata; order Xiphosura; family Limulidae; genus Limulus; species Limulus polyphemus. Next base: position 44,714 of record NW_013672103.1, on the reverse strand, counting down.
GTTCGTTTTATTGTATAATGATATTCTAAATCTCATACATTTCACATGTTGATTATTTAATGACTGTTAAATTCATTGACACAAAAACACTAGTTAAAGTATAGCGAACATTAAAGTTATGTAAGTTTGAACAATTTAATTTTAATATTACATATAATATAAAGACATAAATAAGGACAATGCATTATAATTGTCTTGTTCAACTTTTGTTTTCAAAAACTTTTTATGTCATCTTGATCACCATCTTCGTTTAGTAAAACTATGAGTCAGATAGAGTGTTCTTCATTCGGATGAAAGCATTATCTGTTTAAGCAAACACCAAAAGTCAAAAAGCTTTTCTAAACTTGATGGCCTGCCCAAAGTTTATCGAGGCAGACAATGGTTTTGAATATCAAACACGTGACTCAGTCAGGAAGCAAACGTATAGACTATATGCAGTTAGTAAGAAACACGTTCTAGTAGATAAAGAAGTAACAACAGCAACTGTTATTTACATAGATCCTTTAAACTCAACTGACTTATAAAGCTAAACATGAAAATAAGCGTCCATTTCAGGACAATGGTCTGATATATATAGCAACACTGATTTTAGTTGTTACCATAACATTGTTTCATATCCATTAATTATATTTTCTGTCTTTCTAAAATATGTATGATACTTGTTAATTTTACTTACATGATAGTATATTGGACTATACCAAAACGTGAGTTTTATATTATATAATCACAAAATACTCTTTGTAACTTTTAATCTTTCTGTAGAGAGAAATAATTCTTTTTTGTTTGTTTGAAGTTAAGCACAAAGCTACACAATGAGCTATCTCTGCTCTACCCACCACAGAAGTTAAATAATTGAAAAATAATAGATAAAAGTCGGTAATGTTCATTTATGTATTTGGAAAACTATTAAGTTTAAATATACATAAAGTTTTGAAAGATGTAGAAATGAACGTAATGGTTTTCAATGTGACTAATGAACAAGGGTCAAAAGTTTTGATTGACTGGTAAGTTGAAATATCTCACAGCTTCACAATGTATGTGAGGACCACGTGATGACCTCCTAACAAACACCTATCTTGATGTCATTGCCCACACCATTTGTATATGTGTGATGATCACCTAACAAACAGTGTGTTAATGTTAGACAGTCTCAAACTTTATGAAATTTTAATCTTCAAGGGAATGTTCTATAGAAAATGGATTGATAAACAGCAAGTCATTCATTTATTGTTTTTAGCTGTAGCAAAATTAAATCATTCATAGAACATTATAACATGCATTATAACAGTACATTAAATTGTACAGAAAATTAAATAATCGTCCTTTTAAGGTCGAAAAGGTATGTAAAGTATATTATTGGTTATAATAATTGCCCCATTCAAATAATAAGAGTTTTTGCACCATTTTCAGACAACAATTGTAAAAAGCATGTTTAAATATAGAAACTAAAACTATAATCAGGATGTTAAATAAAAATCGGTTGTGTATTTTATTGTCCTTTATTGTAAGAAACAAATAAGCATCCTTTTCTGAAGGATAAGTGACTTACATATGAAAGGTCAGGAAATGTAAAAAGGTATGATTAAATATAAAACTAACGAATTATTGAAGTGTTTTATACAAAAACTGACTGTACAACATAATTGAATTTAGCCATTGACTACATGTTGAGACATGTATAATGATCACATTATGACTGTGGTTCCACTTTGTGGAACAATGACGCCATGTCAGCCTGTCATGGTGGCCTAGCAATGAGCCCTCTGGTTCCACTTCGTGGAACTATGACGTTATCGTCTCTGGTGACATCATTGTGTCTATCCCTTCCCTATTGTATGGTGAATCCCCCACTAAATCGGAATCCTTTGGGCACAGGATGGGTGAGTAACTACTGACATGGTTAAATAATAAGCTAACATGTTTCAATTAAAGTTTCTAATAAGATGGCTGAAGATATGTTTAGCATACTTCATTGAAATGCTCTAATGGCATGGCTAAAGAATAGTTTAACATGATCCATTAAAATGTTCTAATTACATAGCTAACGAATAGGTTAGCATGCTTTATTGAAAACCATAAAGACATGGGTGAAGAAAATGTTAGCACGTCTTACTTAAACGTTCTAGATAGATAGATGAAGAAGTGATTAGCATGCCTTATTGAAACATGCTAATGAGATAGTCAAAGAAGAGGTTAGCATGCTTCAATAAATTATAATGATATGGGAGAAGACGAGATGGATAAAGAAGTGCTTAGCTTGCCTTATTGAAAAGCCCTAGTGTTTGTTGATTGGGTAATAACAAAGCCATATGGTGAGCTATGTATGCTGTACACACAATGGGTATCAAAATCAATTTTTAGTGCTATAAGCCTTCAGAATTACTCCTGAACCACAGGGTGGGGATGGAGCGAAATCCCTAATGAGATGTATGAAAAAAGGGATAGCATGCTTCTTTCAAATCCACAGATGAGATGTATGAAGAAGAGACTAATATGCTTCTTTCAAATCCACTAATGAGATGTATGAAGAAGAGACTAATATGCTTCTTTGTAACTTCCTAATGAAGTAAATGACTACGAAACATCATTTAGTGTAACGAGAAAGTAGTTTCAAGAGCAACTTTCAACTTGGATCAGAGTCATAAACCTGGTAGCCACCAGATCTTTATTTCTTTGTTTGAAATAAGAAAGGAAAATATTTTGCTCCATTAGGATTGCCTCCACATAATTTCAACATAAGCAAATTCATAAAGAAGAACAAGAACTGTCGAACATGCACTTACATAAAAAAGTACTGCAAGTACCGTATTTGTCTGCGTATGGACAATATTGTATGTATTATATTATCTAAATTTGGATCCCACAAAGATGTTATTAATATATTATTCATGATTTTGTTGCAAAATGTTTTCATGTAAATACGCCTTTAATAGATACGTCTTTTTATGTAGATGAGATTGCAAAGTATTTATTTTAAAAACAATAAAGAGTTAAAAAGAAATATAGTGTTGAGAACTTTTTTGTTATTTTAAACCAATAATAGTTTTACATGTAAGTAAATTTAGACACTCATCACATGTTGAGACACCTTACGATGAGCTCATCATCCTCCGCCTATACAAACAGTAGCCTTAGTGACATTGTCCATCTTTGTAAAACGTATTTAGTATTTTTGTTATAAAGTTACTATAAAATCAATGTTATGTAAATTAGATTAAATTATTAGTTTAAAACTTTGTTACTATAATGTCATGTCTGCGTGTTCATCATTCCCCTGGACAACTTCTGTTGTCATGGTGACATGACAACTTCCGCCTAACATGGCGGCCTAGCAACACGCCCTCTGGTTCCACTTCGTGGCACTATGACGTCATAGCCCTCTGATGTCTATTACATAACACTTATGTTACCCTCATGTGTCGGCATATCATGTAACATTTGCTTAACATTAGGTGGCGACATCCTTTGAAGACAGGAGTAATGCCCTAACTACTTATGTAGCCTAAGCAATATAATATTATTGTGTATAAAGAGACAATATCTTCTTTATGTTCCTTTTTATTGATAAGACATGCACATCAAGAAGAAAGATTTGTAAGTCAGGAGATACTTAATACTTCTTCTTGATTGGGTAAAACAAGATTTTCGTAACGGTTATTCTCATCGAGGTGTGGCTTACACAACGTATGAGGCTTAAATCCATCACATGCTTTATCAACATTTTTGAAGTGGTTGGTTTTACGGATAAAACATACCATAAAACTCTATAGTGTAACCAAATAGACGGGATACCATTTATAAGAAATCGGAAAGTCAGATCTTTCCATAACTTCTCATTACTTTATGTCATACGAATAGAACTTTTAATATAGGAAGAAGGATCAATTTTGTTTTTGTACAAAGATGTTTTTCTCAATTGCATAGTATCCTAAATTAAAACTAGCGTACACCGAGAAAACTAGGTTTTAAGAACTTTTTAACTTGGTTTCTAGGGGCTCTCATACGCTCAATTAAAAGCAAAAAGTTTTTCTATATCTCACGATAGATTAGTTCCGTGACATTAAAAAGAGGATAAGTGGCCTTGTATATTTGCTATAGGCTAGTGATTTTTTCGGTATTGTTTGTAAGGTAAGTAAAACTGTTTAAAGAATTTTACGAATACGATTCTTGTACAGACCTTAAAAAGCGGAATTCATTTTTCTAAATATATATCGGTATGGCCGCAACACACACTAATTGTTTTCTTGAAGTGATCCTTTGGTATTATTATTATAGACGTGTTTAGGTAATTAGTTAAAGGACTGGAAGTGTCTTATTCAATGATCCCTCAAATTTATAGATTTTTATATTTATTTTTTTCTGATATGCAGCAATCTAGAATATAATATTTTGATTAACAATTTGGATGAACAAATGAGATATTAAATAATTCGCCAAATTATAAATATCTGTTTTGGTCACAGCTGGTGAGATAATGAAAATGAATTTACTATTAATCAGGCTGAAAGCTATAACATATTTCGAATTTTATTGACTGAGTTATTTATCTAATAATAAGAATCATTGTTTGAAATAATGTTTGATATTTTGGTTAAACGACACACTTATCACTTATACTTAAAACGTTTTACAAAGTTTTTGGGCAACCAGCCAATTACAACCAAGATATAAATAAAGATACCTCTCATTAACAATTATTTACAATGATTTGTTTATCTTATTGCTTGTATGGCATGGCATAGCCAGGTGGTTAGGGCGCTGGACTCGTAATCTGGGGGTTCACAGGTTCGAATCTCTCATCCCACCAAACATGATCGCCCTTTCAGGGGGCGTTATAATGTGTGGTCAATCCCACTATTCATTGGTAAAAGTGTAGCCCAAGAACTGGTGGTGGGTAGTGATGACTAGCTATCTTTCCTACTTTTACTACTAAATTAGGGGGGGGGGCTAGTGCAAATATCTCATGTAGCTTTGCGCGAAATTCAAAACAAACCAATGATCTAAATGAGAGATATAGTAATCTGCAGAAATTGCAGTTCAAGTTTATATCGTCTCCATATTTGATAATTACAATAACATTTTTTCCCCATAAAATGCTTCCTGGTAGAATTTTAAAAGAATATGTTAATTTCAATATATTGACAGAACACATCTACTATGGTTTTTTTTCATTAAACTGATGAAATATGAAATGACTCA
>NW_013672103.1:27558-38765 GCF_000517525.1 Limulus polyphemus | reverse complement strand
TATTTTTTTTCTGAAAAGATGGTGTCTATTTACTTGTGACCACGCTGTGTACATGTGGAATTACATTTCACGTTCAAAATCACTAGAATGAACATTAACTTTATTTTGTTCTGAAGTTCGTTGTGCTATACAGATATAAAGCCTTTACTAAGATACTTTTATTATGTTAGGAGTATCTCATTATTTGTTCATTTGTTAATTTTATATGATTTTGGTGCCCTGATTTTGATGTATTTCACCAAGAACTTTAGGAATACGAAGTTCTTTCTTAGAAAATCTTATCTACAGAAGTGTAAGGTGCCTAAATTTTCTGGGTTTCATACTTTTCTATTTACAAGTATCTAGTGGTTTCAGTTAAAAAACAAAACAAAAACTTCAAACTTTCTTAATAGCTTTGTTTTAACAAGTTTCTTTTACAATTGTATTTAAACTCCAAGTCTGCCTAAAAATTTTGTTTTGTTTTGTTTTACCAATTAAACACTCCAAAGCTCTTGTTTTCTTTAATCTTTTTTTACTACACTGTAAAGAAAGTAACATGCGATCCACAGGTTGATTTTTCTATCTCTCTCCATGCTTATGTAAAACTATTTGGCATTCAATATAATGAGTTCTTCTTACCTCTATTATTCTAAGGCTTATTCAGTGCCAAAGATTTAAAAATATTGTGCAGTGTTACTAATGATGGACCTTGAAACATTAAAGAGACCCCAATTATTCAATGTTTGAGACATACGCTGAATATGAAATAATCATTTACCTAAGTAACACGATTTTTGATGCTATTAACACCGAATCTCTGAATCAACTGGTCTAGTTGTGTAATTTTCGGTAGGAAAGTAGGGTCAGTATGACACCCGGAAATCTGGAAGAGTTGGAATAAATTGCAGAAATTTGGAGAGCTTGATCTGTGGAGTATTTTGCTGTGGCTTTTCATACGAATATAGTGGTCGTAGTGATTTTATATCGCTTCAAAGTTAACCATTCTTACCGCTCTGGTCATGGCTGTTCACGATTTTTGGACATACCAGGTCTGTAGGTCGACGTACTTCTCTTCAGCCATTTGGAATTTTTATTTAAACTAACGGAAATTCTTTTCTGGCCTCTTTTACAAACTGCTTTCTCTGTAACTGGTAACCCGCCATTGTTGCATCCACATCTACTCCAGTGGTAGCACGTCAAGCATTTTACTACCTTATACTGGCAAATAAATTTTGAATCTGATGCTTTTGACATTTATACATCGAAATATGCGTAATCTTGACAGAAAAGTCTGCTGGTTGCTCTTACAGTTCCTAGTGATTACTGATTTGGGGAGAATCTCTTTAGAAAATGTCTGAACAAAGCGTTGATCTGTTTCGAAAAAGATTATACCAAAAGCACACCCGTTTAAACAAAATAGGTGTGTCTGTGTGTTTTGAGAAAAAAGTACTAAATACAACCTATACAGATCAAAATAACAACTCATGCATGTTTGTCTGATCATACACTACCTTTTCTGTTACAACTCAGGCATTTATTCAATAACTACTCCATACATGTAGACAATGACATCAATATAGAACAGTATACAAACATTTTGGCCAAGACTCTATAAACAGCCACTAAACAAAAATTCTGAACCTAACCCGTCACAAATAGTTTCCAGTATTTGCAACTGATTCATCAGGTGGAAAACGAAATTTTATATTAAATATTAAAACATGGTAATACCAAAAACATATTTAATAGGGACGTTGAAGTTATAGGAAGATAATGCTGCATTTTTAAATTAAGTTTTGATAGCCATTCTATATTTGGTGTTATTTTTGTTAAAATTAGGAAAGGGTTTAAGAGTTCTGTAGAAACATCCAAATGGAATAAAGTAACTTAAGAAACTTAGTTTATGGGTAAGTAGATAGACAAAAATGTCAACCTTTTCACAGAGCATTTTGACATTGTTCACTTAAGGTAAGATCACTAAAATTGAAAACAACATTATCATGATTTATGTTACTAGATTTTGTCACTGGAATTAGTTTTCTAAGCTTGACATTTTGGTTTGTTCAAGTCTGGCGATGGTTTTTCAGGTTCAGATTTTCAATCAGATTGGTGAGATGATGAAAGTCAATCCACGAAATATTCTTCTTAAGTTCAAGACTGGCTGCAGTATGTTGATTAGTTAGTTGCTCTTCTTGGCGATATTCAATTTTCAATTCTTCTACCAACAGCCTTCTTTGATAGCAACGATAAGCAGAAGAGCCTTGAAGATTTCGTTTAGTGGTCTTGCAGGTCAGGAATTTTGGAATAACTTTGTATTTGCAAGTAATTCATCAGATGGGAAACGAAATTTATTATAAATATTAAAATCACGGTAATATCAAAAAAAAATATTTAATATGGACGTTTTGGAATTTACTTAAATTCCATCATCATCGTTAATATCTCAAAAAAATTAGTTAACAATATTCAGACTTCAAAAAACAACATTAGCATTGAGCAAATTTTCGTATTCAATCAGAAGTTTAGAAAGAACAATTTAAACAGTAACAGTATAATGGAATGTACAATTAAACGTTTCAGAATCATCATAATTCCATCAACATTAATCTACAGGTACAAAACAAACAAACAACAACAGAAAAACAAAGAATAAAACACACACAGAGGGTTGAACACTATGTCATGTTGTCATTACTAACCATCATGTTTTCTTTTACAGCCAGTGCACAGGGCAGATAGATTATTCGGCGTCTGTCCTGTGAAAGTGGATTTTTCTCTGGGCACTCCAGTTTCCCCCAACAACAAAGTACACCTGGACTTTGAACCGTATGGTCCCCACCCCCTGAAAAATTCCTCCAATCCAACTTCAATTCGATTCAATTCATTTCTATAACACCCATTGCAACAGTGTCTACTTAAAATCAAAATAAAATCAATTCCTAAATTCATATGATGTAAACTTAATATTCGTGGCTGGATCTTTCTGTCTTGCCTCGACTCTTCACATCATCAACAGCTGCAACATCTGTTCATCATCACTACTGGAAAAGAAGATCTTCATCTTCCCTTCACTGACCTTCTTCACAGCTTTCTCTCAAAAGCTTCCCACCAATATTTCTAAGTGCAATTATAGTCACTGTAATAAATTATTCTCACTTAAATAATAGTAAAGTTAAACAGTAAGTTGTTCATTTATTATATTTAATTGTAAGATGATAAAAGTAAATTATTGATTATAATAACTGTCTCCTTCAAATGATATGTATGTTTTACTTGTAAAAGCAAAACAGTAAGTGTCCTACAGAATATTGTCTGAAAGAACCTATGAACAGTTTAGAAATTCAGAAGTTTTGTGTCCATAGAGAAATTTGGAAGTGTGTTTGCAAGTGATCAGTTCCTAATATCGTTAGACTGTCTCAAAGTTTTATGCAATTTTAATCATCAAGGGAATATTCTATAGAAAATGGATGGATAAACAGTAAGTCAATAATTTGTTATTTTTAGTATTGTTTGTTTTGTTTTTTAATTATGCACAAAGCTACACAAGGGCTATCTGTGCTCTGCCCACCACGGGTATCGAAACCCGGTTTCGAGTGTTGTAAGTCCGCAGACATACCGCTGTGCCACTGGGGGGCGAGTTGTAGTAAATTGTATTAGTACAGATATTAAAATATGCAAAACAATGGTTTTTAACAGAATTAAACCAAGACATTGATTATGTAATCATATGTAGAAGTATAGTAACACTGTCATAGCCTATTTGTTAAAATCCTATGGACAGTAGTTAAAATAATGGTTTTAACATAATTAAATATAGACATTGATCATATGTGGAAGTGTAGTGTCCACCCTTGTATAGCTCGTGTAAGATAAAATTATAAAAGTATCACATGTAAAATGAAATATTTTGTCTTGCATATTATATAATCACTGAAAATAAATGGAATAATCACCTAACTTATAATTAAAGAATCAAAAACAAGTTTTAATTATTTCATGATATCATCCTTTACAATGATTTAAATATAACTGGTCAGGAAATGTATGTAACTAATCAATTAGTGTTAAGCATCCTTTTTCAGGACATATAAATGGTCAGGAAATGTATAGAACTGACGAATTAGTGTTAAACCTCCTTTATAGGACATATCAATGGTCAGGAAATTTAATTAACTAATAAATTAGCGATTTAAACCGACTGTATCAAATATAGTCATGACCAAATCTATATATACTTCATAGAACTATTATGTCATAGCTGTCTGTCTGATATCGAACTATAATTATAATCCTCTCTAAGATAGCTGAGCCCTCTGGTGACAATTTGTGGAACTATGACGTCATGCGTCATGGCAGACTAGCAACACATCCCTAACAATGCACCCTCTGGTGACACTTTGTGGAACTATGACGTCATCATCTATGGTTACATCATTGCACCCCCACTCCCTGAGGCAGCCAATCAGCATGAGGCAGTATCCTTTGGACAGTAAAGTACTTCCGTAACTACTGCTATACAATCACCATACATTTAAAATAGCAGGTTATCAGTCAATAAGAAAAAATAGACAAAATAAGGACTCTTATGAACGAGACATCTAGCTAATATCTAAACAATAATTATCTGTGAATACGGTTACTAGCAATACACAGGTTGAAAACATAAATAGCAGATGTCTTCCTTATAGCACCCTCATGGCTGGAAGGGGTGAATATGTTCAATCATGGGGATACTGATAAATAAGGTTGTGATCAATCTTTTATTTAGACCAATTTCTTTGTGTTGAACCAGTCATTATATTATCACCATCAATGGTCATAATAAAGATAACATTTATAAGTTATAAGTACATGCAAACTATAATACAAGTCTACAGAGGATCAAACCATGAAAATATACTAGTACTAAATGGAAGAGGCTAAAAAAGGTGAAAATCGTATCATGATCTTGAGAAAAACACAAGTGTAACTAGGAAAGTCGTTTTTAAAATGTGAATCAGAGATTCCAAATGCATACATTTACTATTCATTCTAAAATGTATTTCCTTGGAAGGTTTAGCTTCTTAAATGTTGCTGTCGATTTTTAAAATCTCATTATAGTTAAATCGAACCAATACTATATCTCATATGAGTATTGAAAGAACCTTCTTTATCAGCTTATGCACCTCTATTGACTATTCTGCATTTCAAATGAAGGAAAGTATCAAACTCACTGGATTTACTTTAAGAAACGATGAAATTTTACGTGAAATGAAAATGCACACACACACACACACACAAAACAAGTATGATGAAAAGTTCTGCTGTATGATATTTCACATCTTCTATCTCTAACGATTTGTTAGCATGACAGTATATATTAAGTATTTTGCCATGTATATTTTGGATTGTTCAAAGAGAAACGCAACAGGAACCAATGAATATTTTAGGGGTTATCTATGTATATGTGTGAGGGTCTGGGATGACCTGGAGGTTAGAGTGCTCGAATTGCAATCTACAGCTCGCGGATTCGAATCCATGTCGTCAAACATGCTAACACTTTCAGCTGTGAGGACGTTATATGTGATGGTCAGTACTATTATTCATTGGTAAAAGAGAATAACCCAAGAGTTGACAGTGGGTGGTGTTGACTAGTAGCATTCCTCTAGTCTATCACTGCTAAATCAGGGATGTTTAGTGCAGATAGCCCTTGAGTACCCTTATGCAAAATTCAAAAATAAACAAACAAAGACAAAAACAACCTGAAGGGGAGATTGGTACTATGAGGTAAAATCTGGATGAGAAACATTAAAAATACAGCTGCATCTAAGGTATCCCAACAGTCATAAGTGGCCTCTGTACACACAAATAAAAAATGTACATTTATACCTATGTGCAGTGCAGTAAAATAGAGGAAATTCGTCATGAAAAACATAACTGTCTGATAATGCCTTTAGACATCTTAAATTGTGTACCTTTTATATATTTGAACTTTGTAATTCATGTAGTTATCAGTAACTTTTATAGATCAAAGACATTGTTATTCATATAGTTGTCAGGTTTTTATATATGGATGGGCAGAATTCTTTACAATAGGTATCTGTGACTTGTTGACGATAACGTTCAACAATTTGTTTTAAAATGATATATTAAAACAAGTCAAATGTATATATAATTTTTCGTTACACAGTTAATCACCGCAGTTGCATTCAGAGCTTTAAATAATCGTATCTCTTTTCATCAAAAGTCTATACAGGTTTGTTCAATTTATTAGAACACTATTGACAAGACAAATTCTTCTTCTCTACTTGGTTATTACAACACAATCTGAGATAATTTCCCTTTTAAAAAAGCGCCACTATACGCTCTTTATGGCTAAAATGGCAAACAAACAATATAGCTCTAGCTATTTACCTACCTAAATAACTTTGTTATTTGTACACGCTTTTATAGACTGACAGAGGCCTAGAATATCCTACACACTGTGCAATAATACTCAACTGAAACAACGAGAAAACTTCGAAATTTATAGTAGCATGATGCAAAAATACAACATGTGCCATTTCACAACAATTGAACTACACAACATATGATTCATACACAGTTACATAAACAAATCTGAAGTAATTTGAGTCATCCCTCTTCTTCACAGATACAACTGGTGAACAGTAGGCTGACTTTGAAGGCTCAATGATTCCAGCTTCTCAAATTGCCTCAACTTCTTTCTTGATTTGGTCTCTCATTCCATAAGGCATATGGTAGGGCTTCACCTTGACTGGAACCCTGGTTGTGGTCTCGATCTTGTGTTGCAGAAGGTCTGTCTTGCCAGTAAGTTCTTCACTGATGTTGACATCTTTGTATGTCTCATCTCCACCCAGCAGTCTTACATCTAATAAATCTTCATCTTCTATGAGAAGATTGCTGTCTTCAGGTTCTGTATATATGACAGCCCCATCTGCAATGATCATCTCTGCTTCAATAGCTGCATCTATTAGGTCTTCTTCCCTCTCAAAGTACCTCTTCAAAAGATTGGTATGGTAGAACTTGGTCTTCTCATCCACTTTCTCCTTGTAGTACATTCTCTTGACCACTTCCTCTACTTCAAAAAGTCCATTCCACTGCAGGGTGAATTTGTTGTTGTCTGTGAGTAGAAGAACTAACACTTTCTATCCGACCTTGAAACATAGATAATTGGCCTTCTTGTCATATAAGTGCTTCTGACTGCCTTGTGCTGCATATAAACTTTCTTGAGTGAGTTGACAGGTCTACTCCAGTCAGTTCCTGAAGTCTAACGTGTACTGGTGTGTATTCCTCACTTCTGACTCTTCTTCTCCTGTCCACAGTTCTTTCAATATCTCAATCAGACCTCATACTGTTCTTACATACAGTAAATTGATGGGTAAAAATCATGTACTCGCTTGTGGGACTTCTTGGTAAGCAGATAATAATGTGGTCTCTCTTGGCACATCTGCTTTTAAGGCTCCATTGACTTTCACCTAAAATCCTTTACAGCTGAGGTTGTGTGGGGTGGAAAGGAGCTGCCAAATACTGATGAGTCTGCATACCTCTTGCATCTGTTCAGAGGCACACTGAGTCCCACTGTCACTCAAGAATTCCTTTGGAAAGCCTACTCTGCAGAACACTTTCAGGAGGGCTTCTAGTACTCTCTCCATCTCTATCTTTCGCAGTGCTATGTCTTCTGATTAACTTGTTGCATAGTCTACTAATGTCAACATATACCAGTTGCCCTTGTTGGATATAGGTGCTAGTGGTCTGGTCAAGTACACAGCTACTCTGCTGAATGTCTCTTCTATAACAGGCATCTTATCCAGTGGCACCTTAGCTACCTTCCCTCTAGGTAGATATCATATGACCTACAGAATCTGGTCACATCTCCAATGAACACTGACCAATGGAAGTTGCTGGTGCTTCTACCTGCTGTCTTCTTTGCTCCTTGGTGCCTTCCCACAATTGACTCATGAGCCAACTTCATCACTTGTTTCCGGTATTCTGTTGGTATTATGATCTGTTTAACTTCCCCACTAAAACTGCCTTGATAGAACTGGTACAGCATTACTTTCTGGTCCTCTATTCTGTAAGTCCCTCTCCCCTTGGTCTTGTTCTCGACATTTTCACAGGCACTGTCTCAAAGTTTCTGGAGTGAAGGCTTTTTTTCTGTGTTTCTTTCAGTTCCCATAGACCTACATTTGGGATGTCACCTTTCGAGACTTGCAGAGGCTTGATATCTTGCTTACTCTTTTTCCCTTGAGTGAGCTCTTGTGGTGACTGCAGATGCCGTGTCAGTCTCAATTCTGTATAGTTCCTCTAAACTTTTACTGCCTGGTATATTGATAATCACCAAGTCGTATATTGGTGCCTTGATACACATGGCTTCAATGTCTCCTACATAATATGGAGTATCCACCTTTATTTTTGCTATGGGAAACTTTCTTACTGTCTCATCTGTAGGATGCACCTTGCCTGTCATCTGATTATCAGATACTATAATGGTTCTCATTGCCACACTACTGCACCCAGTGTCTCATAGGACTTTCACTTTCTTATTCCTGACATATCATTCACCTATTGGCATTTAGTGATTTGTTGGCACTTCTCGATATCTGTAATATCCTCCAATCACTACTGTCACTGTTGATCCATTTTCTAAGTTGAGCCAACCATTAGTCATATATTGATCAATCATGGAAATGGCACTTCCTTCTTGTGGTGAATTTGACGTGATTTCTTGATTCTGTTTTTTCTGGCAGCAGCATCCATGGTTCCAATCACTCTTTTCTTGTTTCTTACTAGCACCATCCTTGTAAGTAGCTCCAGCTACTTTTTGTTGAGAGTTCTGCTGTTGCTTGTTGGTGATGGGCTTGTATTCCTTAGCAATGTGCCCTATTTTATAACAGATATAGCATCTATTCTCCTATTTGTCTGTTAACCTCCTTCACCTTTGGTAGATTTCTGCTCCTGGTCAGCCACCACTGGTTTCGATTTTAACTAGATATTCTTGGACTTGCCCATTATACTCCCTCCATGGGCTTCCATGTACTGTTCTGCCAGCTTGATCGTCTTGTCCATGTCGTTTGGTGCTCTCCCCTTTAAGAACAGTGACATGTCAGTTAAGCATGTGATCGTGAACTTTTCACATATTAGTAGATATACCAGTCATTCAAAACTATCTTAACACTTTGCTATGCCAATCCATCAATGAAGTATTGCCATAAACATGCCACAAACTAAGATACAGTTTTTCCAGTGTCGGGTCTGACTTCTCCGCATCTTCTAACAAAAACCTCCCTTGCTAAGTTCGTAGCATTTCAGCAAGGCCACTTTTAACTTGTCATAGTCCATTACTTCTTCTGAAATCATGCTCACATACATTTGTAAGCATTTGCCTGCGAAAAGAGAGGTGAGAGAGAAAGACTGCCTTGTCGCTTTTGTCCCAATTCTGGCTTTTGGCGAATCTTTCATATCTCTCCAAGAAATCATCCATGTCATCTTTTTTTTTGTCATAAAATGTGGGCAGCTTGAGTCATCTAGCCCTGACCCCAGTGTCATTCTTGAGTCCTTCATATTTCTGTTAGGTGAGCTTAGCAACCTCAGTTTGTACTCTAATTCTCTATTTCCAATCTCTCCTCATTTTCCTCTTTCTCAATCTGTGCTCTTATTCTTTCTCTCTCTATTTCCAGTCTATTCCTTTCTCCCCTTTTCTTCTTTTTCTTCTTGTACTCATATTCTCTCTCACTCTATTTCCAGTTTCTCCTTCTCTTCTTTCTCACTTTGCATTCTTATTTTATCCTCTCTGTTGATGATTTTCTGTCTCTAATAGTTATTGTTGTTTAACAAACTCTCATAGATCACTATGATTGAGCCCAAGTCATTTGCCCCTCTCTGTCAGGTTATATAATGTGGTTGTGACCTCTACAATATTTTCTTCACCAATACAGCTGTGTGTATACAGACCCATTTCAGCTGTCTTCTACCGCTGTTCACCACTATATAATCCTGGCTGGCTCGCCAATGTCAGGTTTTTATATGGGCAGAATTTTTTACAGTAGGTGTCTGTGACTTGTCATCGATAAATTTCAACAATAAACAAACAGCACACAGTTCACTTGTTTTAAAATAATATATTTATTAATTGAATTCATTCTGCTTGAAAATATAATCATCCTTAGTTTACATGCGATAAAACCATAAAATATTCTTATCAATGTTGTTACAGTGTGATAACGAATAACTCCATGAAAATAAATTTATTCTGATCATAGAAAACGCAGCACATAAGTATGTAGAGAGGGTTCAGCCGAACCCCCTATTTTTTATGTAAAAATATGCTTATATAGTTATAGCGAAGTTGCTTATGGCACATAACATTTTCTAGATTGTCTACATTCTTGGGATGAAACATTAGATTTTTTTGGTTTGAAATAGTCGCATGTAAAGGCTTCTGTTGACACTTTGTAATTGAAAGTCTGAAGCTGTATTGATACTGTTAGGTTTTGTTGGCACTTTGTAATGGGAAGTCTGAAACCATATTAATACTGTCAAGTTTTGTTGGTTGGATTCTTTATAGTAGGTGTTATGACTTGTTGGAGATAAATTTCAACACTAAACAAACAGCAAGACAATTCATTTGTTTTGAAATCGAGAAACCTGTCGAACGTCCTAGCGTTTGCTAGATACGCCCTCTATTTTGTATATATAAGACCGGCGAAAAGTGACGATATAGATAGATAGTTGCAGACAGACAGAGATGGACAATTGAGTCAAGCATGGTAGGAAGTAAACTGCGTGAATCGTTCGTTGTGAATTATAGCGTGTTTTGAAGTTAAAGTGACTGTGGAAATTAAGAGTATTGCAAAGTTGTATTGAGAAAGAATAAACTAGTTTTATTTAAGAAAGGACTTATATTGCTGAAGTTTCTGGGAAAGAATTTCTACGGAAAATTATCATACGAACAGAGAGGTAACAAACTGGTGTCAGAAAGTGGGATGGAAAATAATAATAAAAGAAATAAGAAGATGGAAACAAGAGGTGGCAAATCAAACTACAGCTTAGCAGATTTGATGCAGTAATACAAGAAGAAAACCTGCAACAGTGGCAGCTCAAGCAGCAAAATAAACAAGAAAGATTACAGCAGTTCTTGAAGGAAAAAGAAAAGAAACAAGAAGAACGAGAAAAGAAACAAGAAGAGAGATTACAGCAGTGGCAAGAAAACCTGTAACAGTGGCAGCTCG
>NW_013672103.1:22055-26570 GCF_000517525.1 Limulus polyphemus | reverse complement strand
AAAATGTGTCAGAGTTTGTGAAAGTGTTATCAGAAAGGATGGATGATATTCCCCATCAAGTGCATTCAAACTTGAAAACGTTTACTGATTCCATGAAGCTATGTTATGATAAGAGATCTACTGAAGTCAGCTTTGTACCAGGAGACAAGGTGTGGTTGTATAATCCCAGGAAGACCAAAGGGAAGTCTCCTAAGTTGTCTTCTCCATAGGAAGGCCCATATGACATAGAGGATGTGTCTCAGATGTGACTTTCCGAATAAAATGTGGTCGGCGAGGTAAGCCAAAGGTGGTGCATGTCAACAGGCTTTGGCATTATCATGGTCCAGGACATTTCAGTTGGGACGAAGTGAACAATGGAACAAAAGACGCCGCTGAAGACGTTTCACGTAGAAAGGCCACTGTCGAAGAAGAAACTCTACTTGGTTTTGATAAGAGAAACAGTGAAACCCTTGATGAAGTTACTACCACTGGTGTGACTGTTACCAATGATAGGACAATTCCCGATGGAGCAGATGAACCTCACGTGAAGGAGAAGCCAGTACGGAAGAAGATACATTCCGTAAAAGTAAGAGACTTTGTTGAATTTTAATTTTGTGTTTGTAAATGCTGTCCATTTAATTAAGTTATTGTTAATTATCTGTTGGTTTAATGTAAGTGGCTATTGTTCGGGATGAACAATACTAAGGAAGGGGCAGTGTTACAACAGTGGAAGTCGCGCGATGCTGGGAGCATGCGTTGGAGTTCTAGAAAGATCGAGGAACCTGTCGAACGTCTTAGCATTTGCTAGATACGCCCTCTAATTTGTATATATAAGACCGGCGAGAAGTGACGATATAGATAGATAGATAGAGATAGATAATTGCAGACAGACAGAGACCGACAATTGAGTCAAGCATGGTAGTAAGTAAACTGCGTGAATCATTCGTTGTGAATTATAGCGTGTTTTTAAGTTAACATGACTGTGGAAATTAAGTGTATTGCAAAGTTGTATTGAGAAAGAATAAACTAGTTTTATTTAAGAAAAGACTTATATTGCTGAAGTTTCTGGGAAAGAATTTCTACGAAAATTAACAAACGAACAGAGACGTAACAATATATTAAATCAAGTCAAACGTATATACAAATGTTTGTTACACAGTTAATCACCACAGTTATATTCAGTGCTTTAAATAATCGTCTCTTTTCGTCAAAGTCTACAAGGCTGGTTCAGTTACTTTAGAACACAATTAACAAGACAAATTATTATTCTCTATTCTGCTGTTACAATACAATCAGCGATAATTTCCCTTTAAAACTCACAAACAAACTATCTAGCTCTAGCTGTCTATATTATATGAACTACATTGTGTACGCGTTTTTATAGATAGACAGAGGACTAGAACGTTCTACACACAACGCGATAATGTGATGCAATAATACTCATTCAAAACAACGTGAAAAACATGACGCAATAATACAACGAGCACTAATTCAAAACAATTGAACTACATAACGTATAATTCGTACAAAGTTACGTAAACAAACCTGCGATAAACTATTGCTTCTAAAAATAACTATATTTAACACTTGCGCTATACTTGAACGGAAACAGTCTAACAACAGTTGGCCCTGAAAAGGTGAAGGTAAACAAGTGTTTACAAATGTATTATATAGCATAATCCTAATGCAAGAATATTATTGGAAGCATTTGTCAGATTATTAACAATAGTTAAGAAGGAAGGAAGAGGTTCCCTGAGAATCTGATCCTCCCAAGTCGCCCAACGACTGAACACTGATCCAGAACGTCTTGTGTCTTTAATAGATTGTAAAGATTGGAATTCGTGTAGTTATCCATAACTTGTAGCGCCCGGCATTGCCAGGTGGTTAGGGCGCTTGACTCGCAAACTGAGGGTCGCGGGTTCGAATCCCCCTCCCACCAAACATGCTCGCCCTTTCAGCCGTGGGGGCGTTATTACGTGACGGTCAATCCCACTATTCGTTAGTAAAAGAGTAGCCCAAAAGTTGGCGGTGGGTGGTGATGACTAGTTGCCTTCCCTCTAGTCTTACACTGCTAAATTAGGGACGGATAGCGAAGATAGCTTTGCGCGAAATTCAAAACAAACAAACCGTAACTTGTATATACCGTAAACATATTCACGAAATTATCGAAATCTTTAGTTGATTCTAAACACATTAATTCATGAAACTATTGGTATATTTAATAAATTGTAAACATTATACTTCATTACGTTATCCAAATCCTTTATGATTCGTAAATATTTTAATTTGTGTAGTCATCCGTAACGTTTATATAACATTTTGGTTCATGAAGTTATCGGCACTTTTACAGATCGTAAATACTGTACTTCATGAGGTTCCCTGTAACTTTTATAGATCGGGAACACAGTGATTCGTGTAGTCATACGTAACTTCTATATACCGTAATCATATTAATTCATGAAAATAATGGAAACTTTAATAGATTGTAAACATCGTAGTTCTATATATTATCCATATCTTTTGTAAATCGGAATAATTTTAATTCATGTAGTCAGCTGTAACTTTTGTAGCTTGAAACATTGTAATTCATATAGTTATCCCTAACGTTTATAGGTTGGAAACTTTATAATTCATGAAACTAACGGTAACTTTAATCAATTTTAAACATTTCAGTTCATTACGTCATCCATATCTTTTATAGCTCGCGAAAAAGATGGGAAAAGATGAGAAAACAGGATTAGGGAAGGCAACATACTGTTGCGTCAGCGAGGTCACGTGACTAGTGTCACGCCACGTTTCTAGAACTATCCTGTTCCTTCGGGCGTGCTCTAGCATTTGCTAGATTGGGGGTGGGCTGGTATATATAACATGGTCACGGCGTGATGTGAGTGTGTGTGTGTAGGTAGTGAGTAATTGAACTGCAGCCAGAAAGTATTGTTGAAGTTAACGTTCGTTGATATAGCGTTTGTTATAGAGCGACTGTGGAAAATAAGTGTATCGTAAAGTAGTATTCGGAAAGAATAAACCAGTTTTATTAAGAAAGGACTTATGTCGCTAAAGTTTCGTCGGAACGAAGTTACGAAAAATCAGTTAACGAACGGAGACGTAACAATACAACGATATCCCCTAAACGAGCCAATCAACACATGCTAGATGCATTTTCCATTAAACAAACTAGTAGTGAAAGTAAAATAAGGAAAGAGCTTTCCTTATTCTGAGCCTATTGGGTTGCATTCTTCGAAAAAAAGTGTCAATTACAAATCTTTTAATATTCATATCAAATGATCTTCAGAAAGAATTATGAGCATTGAAATTCCCCTACACCACTTCATTATTATCAAAACTTTCATTATGGTTATAAAAATGAAAAGACGTTTAATTAAAAATCCAACAATTGCATGAATGCACAGTCCTAAAGAAGAAATATCTGTTATCAGGCTGGATAATTGGAAGTATCCTGGTGAATTAAACAACATAAACCACAATGTCAAATAATAATTTGATCTAGGCAGGTACAGGAAAACATCAATGTAAATACAGTTATAATTAACCTTTTTTTTTCACAAATTTATAACACTTTGGGAATTAATGCTTGAAATCAGAATCCTTAGTTCTCAAATTAACGTGTATCTCACTGAAGAACTTTAAAGTGGATGACAATCGTTTATTCAATCAGAAGAATTTAATAGATAGTGTATAAAATTAGGATCTGTGAAGTCACACTCTAGACGTTTTTCTGCAGCCTTAGTCATAATTTTTAAACAAGAATAAGTGGTATGGACTTTTTTTAACCAACACTTCCTAACCTTTGCAGTAAAAGAAATAAATTCTAATTTTGTATTGAATGTTGTTAATCTCTGTGTAAAGTCAGTCTAGGTAGAATTGTTTATGTGATAAATCTGGAGAGCACCTGATATTTGGATAGACTAATTTCAGATAAAAGACATCAAAACAATATTTCCAGTATTTTCACTTAGACAAGAATAATGAGCACCCACACAAAGTTTTTTTTTATAATGGAAAAGGTGGGGACAACTGATGCAACAGGGTTTGAATTTTTCAAAATGGACAAAATTTTAACTGCCAACATTGTTTCAAGTTCCCTGACATTCAATCATTCACTTTGAGGAATAAATAAGATAATTTGCAGGCTTATGAGTACCTCCACACATACGACATTCGTGATTGTCATGGCCTTGTGAGCAAAATTATATCACTGGTGGCACTAGACATAATTGACTATGTAAGGCCTCTCATAAATAGACATGCAAAACCAATAAGAATGTGGTTGGGAATACCTTTCCAACCAAAGAGCTTACAACAATCTAGATGACTATAGTTTTCTTTTTTCGTAAGCTGCTTGACTGAATTAATGAGCCATAACCAAGGCACATTATTGAGAAATTCTTCGAAATCTTCTTTTTGTCATCTTACACCTTTTAATGAAGATCTATTTCCCTGTCAATGTTCCCATTTGAACGAAGAAGTTTCGTAAAGAGCGCGAACGGTAGTGTGATGTAAAATTACTCATGCTAG
>NW_013672103.1:16153-21055 GCF_000517525.1 Limulus polyphemus | reverse complement strand
AAAAAAACATTTCTTCTTAGATGGCGCTTATTTACAGTCTAAAACGTATTTTAGGAATTTTTTCATTAAATTCCTCTTTAAAATTCATTAAAGAATACAATTTTGTACAAATAATTGAATGTTATGCTACTATTTATAAAAATAAAATCAGAAATCCATCAAAAGATAAGTTCTCTATCATTTTTTCAACTCACAAATGCACACTTGCATTGCCTACTAAGAAAGTTAGTACCGGTAGTCATCGGGTTAACTAGTATAGACCCGCAAAACATTTCCGGCCGAATTAGTATCTTTATCGTAACAGTACTTTTTTGAATATAACATTTATAGCACAATACAAACGATTTGTAATCGTAGACAACGAAATGTGTAAATCCACTTGTATATAGGCTGTACTTTATAAAACTTTAACTTATGTTAGACCTAAGTTCGATAAAGAGATAAATTAACATTGTAACTTGTGTACGTTTCTTTTTAACTTTAGTTTAGTTAGGATTAAACTTTACTGTACTTAATACTATTGATAAATAAACTTATAATGTTATTCTACAACCTAACATCAAACTTTTTTTAAAACTTTGATAAGTTTTAATATTCTGTTGTACAAAATGGTTAGTAAAGTATATTTACATTCCCCTTTTGTTGTTACTTCTTGTTCATACAGCAACTGTAGCGACTTGATCACTGAGGTTTGCAGCTCTCTGCCGCAAGCACACGGTTTGTCGTCGAGTGAATAATGCGCATGCGCGGTTTTTCTTGGAGAAACATTCTAACTGCGCATGCTTATCCAGCATGTTCTCGGTCAGAAAGCGTAAGGGTCGTATATACAAACAAGCAGAATAATAGTAAATGTTTCTGATCTATAAAAGCTACGGATAAGCTTCATGATCTACAATATATAAAGCGTACAGATAACTATGTAAATTACAATGTTGACAATCTATAAAGCGTCTGGATAATTACGTAAATTTCGATGCTTACACTCTATAAAATAAACTGATAACTATGAATTACAATGTTTCTGCCTTATAAAACATAAGAATAACTACATGAATTGCAGTGCTTACGGTCTATAAAATTTACAGATAACTACGTAAGTTATAATGTTTAATATATATAAAAGATCTGGATAACTACGTAATTTACAGTCTATAACACTTAAGAATAACTACACGAAATACAGTGTTTCCGATTTATAAAACTTACGGATAATTACATGAATAATAATAACTACTAGACCACCGGTGACGTTGGGTCACCCACTATTCAGAGGTTATGAAGAATTCAAGCTAATTTCAATATTGCAAGTAAAGAACATTAACTGTGCTAAAGAAATAGTAGATTTTAAAATGCTTAAAATGGAATTACTTACAGATATCTTAGAAGAAATGTTAATACAGTTATACAGATTATGACCGAGAGAATTTTTCGTGTTGATAACTAATGTTGTAGCTATATTATTGACTGTAATAGAAGGGCTTATCAACGAACATTTATACTTTCAAAATGAAGAACTCAATACTTAGAAATAGTGTTTTCACAAAACCTTGAGTTTCTATATAAATGAACTGTTCATACGTGTATAAATAAAGAAGTTATTTGATTTGTAATTAAGTCGTCTCTGTGCAAGTTCTTTATTCTGCATGTAAACGTCCTAGAGTTGGTGGCTTGTGTACTCTGCTTGCGACAGCACGACCCAAAGTCCAAATAAATACTTTGTTACTAGTGTATAGTCGAACCCAAGGGCTTCCCACACACCAGGTACAGGATATCAAGGTTGCATCTTGCAATGGCTTTATTACTATTTAAGTGGTCATATTTTTAGTGTAAGAACTGGAAGCACCTACTGTTTCACAATGTCACTTGTTTAAGATATGTTGATTGATATGGTTGATTTCCTAAGAAATTATTATAATTTTTTTTTTCTTGCTGATGATACTGCTCTTTGGCACAAGTGTCAAAATCTTGGATTCCTTCATCAGTCTGTGTACAATACCTCTAATTATGTTCAATCCTAGGTAGGCTTGGAATTTACTCTTGCTGTCATGAGATGCAAGACTATGATTATTACTCATTGCAGGAAAACATCAACTCTTGCTCTCTTAGAATGAGAAATATGTCTGTTTTTTTTTTTGTACAATAATACAGATACTTAGAAATGCTGCTGAACAAACATTGGAGTTATAAATTTCATTTGTTTAATATCTGCAAGGAACTTCTTGATTTTATAAGACGATTTCAGATACATGTTTGAGTGCTGATAATCACATACTGCTAACAAGCCTCAGATTACTTGGAATCCTCTTTATCCTTTGCGTTTTCCAAAAGTTTCAGTAGCTCTCTCATCCCAACCACATGATGGAAGTCTTCTACCAACTACCTAACCATTCTTAGATTGTTTGAGAAATTTTTGTGTATTTATAGCAATGGCTCTTAAGAGATTATCTTTGGAAATATTACAAGTGCATTTTCCATTCCTCCTCTGAAAATGCTCAAGTCTTATCATCTGCCAGAATTCTCTGAAAAATTTGTTTTTGAAATTGGGTGAATCAATCTGTTTTCTTGGTTCCTCATACAATGGACACAATTTCCCAGGATCAAGCTATTTAATGACTCATTCAGTAGTCTTGCCAAACTTGGCTCTTATCAGCAAGGATCCATTCCTACCTTACAGTGAGAGTTCTCATTTCTTTGTTATACTTTGCTTACAGCAATCATTATATTTTATGTGCATGGGCACCTGAACTTATTATAATATATGGAAATGATTTAGCTAATAAATTTAGGGAGACTCTTTTATTAACTTCAACTTCAGTAAATCTGCTCTTAAGCAGTTCCATTTATTATAGCCTATTGTACAATAAGTGCATTTCCTGATTGGAAATTTACTTACAGTTTCACTTCTTTCCCTCTGAGAAAATCTGACAACATGATGCTGTCATGAACTTTTTTTAACTTGAAAAATATTGGCTAAATATATCTTACTTAAACTCATTGAGGCCTGTTCTTCAATTTTGTTTCCTTCGAAAAACTTGGCTCAAAACTATTAAGTATATCATTCTTCTATATACTCTGTTGTGATTTACTTTTTACCACATATTTTCTGGTAGGAGATTCTGTTGTGCCATGCACTTTATTAATGCTATGTTACTATCTATTAGAAATAATTCCTTTTAGACCAGTTATAACTTTTTATTTATAATTAATTACTAGATGCAGTCTCTTTCTGTGTATAAAACTATTAGGAATTGATATATATTGATTCTCAATCCTCCCTCTAAGAAGAAAAAACAATAGGTGGAGTCAAGGAACTAGTACTCTTTTTTTAAATAGAATGGCAACATGTGAAAAGTTACTTATACTAATGCATGTATTAGATGTTATTAATGGCTTTAGTGAAATTATTTGATGTGACAAGTTCAGAAGCAATTAGTATAAACTTTTGAGAAGCTACCTACTTAAGGTAGCTTATACCCTTTAAATGTCAAAAAATGTCACAATTAATTGTTTGCATATTTTGAATCCTTAACCCTTTTACTTTCAGAGTTTTTCTTAGTTCAGACTAATTCTTCACATCCCATCAAAGTCTGGACCAATTCTCAGGACCATTCAGTCATGTTTGTAGAAGTTATCAGGAACATAAGACATTTCTTTTGTATTTCTTTATATTTATAATATGCAAATTAGCTACAGTGGTAATGTTGCACAACATATGCCAGAATGTCTTTGTATCTATTTCATACAAAAAGCATAGTATGCAGATGTTTTTTCTGCTAAAAAAGACCAAAACCTAGTTAACACTATGTAAAGGGTGTATGCTACTTTAAAAAAAATATAAATCAATCAGTCATGAGTTTAGCTAATTAAATATACTGTTCTTAGCAATAAGGATTCAAATGTATTGCTTTAACAGTTGGGTGCCCCTGCTTTTAACAATTATTTTGACTGTAAACCCAACCAGCAAGCTACTTACTTAGATCAAAAATAAAAATCAACCCAATAATGAGCATAGCTAATCAACTA
This sequence comes from Limulus polyphemus, assembly GCF_000517525.1. Lineage (NCBI taxonomy): Eukaryota > Metazoa > Arthropoda > Merostomata > Xiphosura > Limulidae > Limulus > Limulus polyphemus. The sequence goes on along the minus strand of NW_013672103.1, from coordinate 17,032 downwards.
TACTGTTTGTATGTTCTTACTTACAATGATTAAAATGCATTGTTTCATCAGCTGGGAACCCTCACTGTTAGTAAAACATTCAGTTTTATTGCAAGTAGGATTAGTAATAGGCACTTGATAAATTTATCTCTACTTACTTTAAAAGATTCAATTTATATAGTTGAGCAAGATTTAAGTAGTCATAAATAGAAAAGTACATAAATTGAAATAAATTATGTTTTAACACATGCAAGTAGAACAATATCAAGTTGTTCTGTTGAATTGAGTTGTTTCAATGTACCTTACACTTATTTGTATATCTTCAATGAATAATTAGATTAATATTTCTCTGTAAGTCTTTGAATTACCTCAGTCCTGAAAAATCCACTTGAAAGTCTGTACATAGAGTAACAATACATTGCTTTCAAAAACACTGGGCCAATACCTGTTATTTTAAAGCATAGTCAACAAGTTGAGTAATAGCCTGGGGTTTCTCTCAGTTCAGTACTCACGAATAAGTGGATGGAGAATACATACAAAAGAAGTTTCATGTGCAAATTTGGCTTACGATGTCCTATTTTCTAGGATTAAAAGCCAGGATTCCACCTTTAGGTAGACGTTGGTAGGATTTTTTACTTAACTTTTCATTCAAGAGCTCTCTGTGTAAGATTTAAAATTGATTTAGTTTAACTGAGACCGTAGTATTGCTTTTTTAAATAAAAATATTCTTTTAACTTGGGTTTATTTTCAGTCTGTAGTTTACCTCATTGAAGGGTTATACTGCTCACTTAGGTGTCATTGCCTTTCCATCTCTCTCACCTATCCAGCACAGCCACAATATATACACCTGGAAAAAAGTTAAGCACCCCCGTGTTTTTTTCAAGTGATTCAGATTCGACG
>NW_013672103.1:0-15209 GCF_000517525.1 Limulus polyphemus | reverse complement strand
CGTCGAATCTGAATCACTTGAAAAAAACACGGGGGTGCTTAACTTTTTTCCAGGTGTATACATACTTGTCTTTGTTTTATTTGTGATCATGTTTCTGTTGTTATTTGTTAACAAAAATCATTCTTGTGCACCTTCTATGAAATGATCTTTCTTTCTGATGTACTCAGAGACTGAAAAGATAAACAGACACACAATCCATAACTTGGTATCCTTCAAAGCTCCAGTTAATGGACCCACTGGTTACTCTGAGAGAACCACCATAATGACAACACTTAGCTTGCAAGGATAAATCTGCTTAACATAGTCAGGAATCAAAATTTAATATGCTTATTTGAATACAAGAAATATGAACATTTGATGATCCTCATGAAAGTACAAGTTGCTGTTAAGAGCTGGTGCACAACAATAAAATTTCAACAGTTAAAATATATACATATAAGTTAAAAACTACAAGAGCACAATAACTTACTTGGAAAATCAACTCGCAACTGTTGTGAATAAAATAAAATAATTTGCAAAATGAATGCAGCTTTGTATGTATGTCCAGCTAACTCCTATAGTTATGGAGTTACCAGGACCAAACTTGGCAAATGGCCCCAGGGATGCCCTGAGGGTGTCCTTATCTATATGGTGTTGCCTCCTTACTAAGGGGAGGGGGGTGGATAAATGTCCCTATAATAAGGTCACCCAATTATGATAAGCATCTAAGGGCAGATCTTTATGGTTGCTAAACCTGAATCTGGCATTGGATTTTGTATTCCTGGTCCCCTTGGGGTACCATGTTTGAAACAGTGGTCAGACCCCTAATTAAAAGCTAGCAGGTCCAAACTTGGCACACATGCTCAGGTACCATGGGTGGGTGTTCTAATAGAGTTCATTTTGGTTACAGACCTTCCTGTGAAAAGCTATAGCAGTATGTGGGTATAATGGAGGAGTTTGATCAGTATATTGGGGTATTTGTCAATCATGAGGGGTCCTTTGAACCATGAAGCAGGGCACAGGTATTTTATGCTAGTATATTCAAATCATAACATTATCAACACCATTTCAATTCTTGTAAGGTGTTGTGCCATGTTTGATACTAAATGCATATCAATGACATCAATTATATATATATATATATATATTCTTGTTTTAATTCTTATGATCATTTGGAGCACCTATAATTTCAGCAATATAAAAAAAATTCTGAATATAGATGCAATGTTTTTTTAATACTGTAATTGCTTTTCTCTCACATTTGGTCATGAATCTAGAGAATAGAAGGTGTTATCAAAATTTGTGATATTAAAATATTGACATTTTAGTGAAACTTTTAAACGCTATCAAGTACAGAAAAATGACCATCAATGAAAAACATTAAACCATAAATGAAAATCTCAATCAAAAGGATAACAACAAAAATATTTTTGGCATATAATTTTTCTTTTATTGTTTTTTTTATGATTATTTAGTCAAGTTGATGCTGTAAGTAATGTTGTAACTTTATGCAATTTATCCAAAATACTTTTCTGAAACAAATGTCAAAATAGATTTTTCAGAAATATTGAGAAAAATGTGTTTACTTCTTTATTCTTGAGCTAAAGAAATAAATTTAGCACAAATCTCATAAAATAAAATAAGTCAAGAATTGACAATTTTTCTTACAGAAAAATGCAATTGGTATACAAATTTAAGGAAATATACAAAATTTACACTCATTTATGATAAAAATTATTACATGATAGAAATTAGTTATTTAATGAAACTACAACATCTGGTATTTACTTCATTAGATTACTTTTGCTTCTTTTAATTATTATGACTTAATACAATAAAAAATATTCATAACTAACTCAAAAGTGCAATGTTCCAAAGTTGTTTTATCATACATACTACAATATCACAACACATAGGTTATTCATTCTTCTGTTAACTTTTAAGAGGCAAACTAATCCATTATTATAAATGCAAGACATACAACATAAACAGAACAGAGATCACCAAATATTTCGTATATTGACAACATACAGTACGAAAGATAAGATTATTAAATACTCCAAACAGCAATGAATAAAACAAGACAGTACCAAGTTACCCAAAATAAAAGTAACATATATCAAATAACAGAGACAGCATGAAATACTCTAAACATTGCTAATATGCAGTGTACCATATATTCAAAACACAATGATAACATGACAGGATGCTCACAGTGGACTATATATATTCCAAACAACAATGCATACACATCCACTGAACAGAGGACAAAGTGACAACTTTTAAAATGACAAAACACACAACAAACAGGATAGACAATTTCAAAGGGATGTATAATACCAAATAACCCAATTAAAATAATAATGACATAGTAAACAAGATAGTACAAAATATTTCAAAGAACAGAATAGACAACACCAATTATTCAAATTAACAATGCTAACACATAATAAACTGATTTGACAAAACCAAAAAGGCCAAACAATAATGCTAATGTACAGTTAAGTAACTAAATCAATGATACTAATACATGGTGAACCAGATAACCTACTACATATTACAAACAATAATGTAATACATAGTGTGATATGTGAGCATATCATGGGTTTACTACTTTCTAGAGTAATACAGAATAGTTTCAAGTTATTGATTATTTGGTTTCTGCACTGTTATGGTGGTAACACACAGTCCAGAGTTGGCAACATCATCCTGTTCTAGTTGCTTCACCTTTTGTTCTCTATTAGGTAATATCAATTCTGTCCATAGGGATGTTTCATTACTTACTGTACACATAACCTGACTGATTATGATGTTAACTGAAACTGACCAACATTGTCAGGGAAATACAAGTCACAAAGTGACACTGTTCACTAGAAAAAGAGAGTTTACATCTAGATTCAAACCCATTTTCTTTGATCATTTCTACTTGGTTTTCATCATGACTAGTTCAAAAGAGATTCATTTTGAGGGACAGAAAGCTAAAGAGCTTTTCACTGATCCAGAAGAGGTGATCATCCACTTGTATACAAAATATTGTTTTTATTGTCTTTTAAATGTGTCCAATATCTGTTTATCTGCAACTTAAAATTCAGTCAAGTTATAAGCTACAGAACACTCCCCTTATTTCTCAATCAAATTTGTTGTTATTGCAAGTTTACCTGTCTGATACTTGTTGGGAAATAAGTTTTATATGAAACTATGGTAAATAGATAGAAAAGAAAGCTGTGACACTAGAATTTTTTGGAGAGCATTTGAAAGAGGAGCATACCAATCCTAGCCCAGTCTCTTGTGTGCTGAGTTTAAAGGAACACTTTCATGGTGAAGATATGTGGATGTGGGTGTACTCCACCAGTCAAGAGTTCCTGGTGGACATCAGAGCAGCAAAAACTCTGACGGACCTAGCAATCTTCCAAGCCCTTCAAATTAAACCACTGCTATGGCCAGTGAATACAGATTTCATTCTGGCTAATGGGTTGCAACAAATCATATTTCATACCCTGGGTAACATGTGAAGTGGAGAGAAGGTTGAGAGTGTTAATCCCATCCAATCCTGATGGAATGCATCTATTGCCAAAGCCTGAAGATGAGTTACTGGAAACCAAATTGCCAGTAGTTGGGTGATCCAATGAGAGGCCAAGCCACCAATTAGAGTGACAAAATTAGAGCCAATACAACAGAATCTTGTGATGCAGTAGAATCTGTTTGGATGGAGACAACTAACCTGCTACCACAGGCATCTCCATGGAACATGGCAAGCTAGCATGGTGATAAGATAGGAAAGGTTTCAAGAAGGGAGGCCCAAAATTCGAAAACAATTCTTGATGAGAAACACAAGACACCACCATGAAATTATCAGAATGAAGCCCGATGATTTACCTCTTAATAAGCGCAGACCATGAAGCATTGCTTGTTGTAGAGCCAAAAAGATCAGAAAAGTGTGTAGGGAATCCTCTTCATCTGTGCACAGACCCTGGAATTCCTGACTTTTGGTATATGCACCCCATCCCTGAAGCAAGGCCTTCGTTAAGAGATGGAACTCTGGATGAGATGGCAGTAGATGAACCTATATCGTAGTAGTGTCCCTACTTAACAACTCCTCAAGATCAAAGAATGATCCCAACTAAGGAAACTGGGGAACCAGTGAATCGATGTTGATGATCTCCTGGTTGCATAAAGACCAATAAAATAATCACTTGTGTTCTCATCCCAAAGGCACAAGGATTTGAGTGATGCCCATATTACTAAAAGTGAAAGAACCATCTGTGCAGTGGAAGAAACAGAGGTGAGTAAGAGTCATCCTATTCTATAGCATTGATCTGGATGGGAGTCAGCTGAGCCCATCTGAAAGACGAGATGAAAAAAAATACCCAGACTGATGACATATTGAGTTGGAACAAGAATAGATGTCTCAGTCCTGAAAGGGAAACCTGCCTTAGTTGATTATGATGTTCTGACAATTGACGAGGTGGTGCCAGTAATAACCAGTCATCTATGAATGGTGTGTGCACAGTATGATGGAATGAAGGTGATGAGAAAAACAAAACTTGTATGATATGGCAGAACCCACGTGAGAGCTATACGAGTCTGATAGAAAAAAAACAGAACTGCAGTACCCGATCCTTATGCACAACAAATGCCAATAGTGGTGGGATACCACCTCTTTGTCAAAATGCTCATAGGAGCCAACTACAACCAATTTGGACATCTACAATCCCAGTAAAAAATCAACACAGATTGAGGATTGAGTAATTTATAAACCTTGAAGAATCTAGACACTGATATAGACGAGGAAGATCAATGACTGGATACCAATCTCCTCTCTGCATAGGCCCAACAACTGACAGGAATAAAAACTCTGAAGAACTAACACGACTTTCTCACTACCCCCAGACCAACCAAACACAGATCACCCTAGAACTAAGTTTTAAATCCCGATGAACTGCAGGAGATGGAAACCCTACAGGTTGGGTGGATAATAGTGGTGCAGATGTGAACTGAATAACTAATTGTGACACAAGGACCTGCAATACTACTGGAACCAGAAATACTTGGAACCAAGCTCTCACAGCCCCTAAAGGTATACAATAAGCAGTGACACTGCTGGCGATCCGACCGAGTAGTGGAAACCTTGGATATAGACAGGATCTGTTCTAGGTAACAATGTACCAAGGAACTGATGTTGGAAATCGGGACCCATGAATAGGGGCGGAACTATGACCCCCTGTAGGAGCTGATGTAATTAGTGACCCAACGTGCATGCTAAGAATGGAGTCAGCTCATCATCAATAAAGTTGGTAATCCTGATAGCCTTCTAACAAAAGAAAACAAAATGCTGATGAATTTTAGAGTAGTAAGTCTGTAGACTTACTCTGTACCATCAGGAGACATAGACCTATATACATGAACTACAAACTCTGCCTACGAATCCCAAAATTTGAGGAGCAGATGTACTATTTTAGAGTCGAAAAATGCTTCTTCCTGGAGGTGGAAGGCTAAATCACGAAGTTAAGACATTGTGTCGGGTAAGTCCTAGCTGTCCCTTCACGTTACTGAGAAGTAAACCTTCCAGCATGAACCACAAAATTTGTGTATGAAGAAAAAAAACAAAACAAAAATTCACTCCCAGACCTTTCAGCCATCAAGTAATATGCAGGCTCAAAAGCAACTAGGAAATGCCCAAAACTTCACACACTCAAAGATTCAACAGAAGAAAATCAAATCAAAAACAGCTTATCCCAAAGTGGCCTCCTCTTTGTTTTTCATACGTCATTTAAAAACTATGTTGATTACTGTTGATTGGAACAGCATTTTGTGAGGTAAAGTTGTTTTGTTAGAGCAAAGCAACTTTGGGCCGTCTGCCATGTCCACCCTAAGGAATTGAACCCCAGACCCCAGAACTGCAAGTCCATAAACTTACCACTGTCCCACAGGGGGACTGAAAATCAAACAGACTAAAAGAAAGCACAGGAAAAAGTGAATTGCCCTCAAATGCAGCCTCAGAACCGCCCGAGGGACCACCAAAGATCCAAATACACAATTCTATCTCATTACAAATAACATCACTGACAGTCTCACCCAAAAGCGGCCCCACCTCCCCGATTTGCCTCCATGCCAGACATTAATCTGGGAATTCATACTGTAAATCGGCTTGCAAATCTGAAGAATTTTTACAAAAATCAAATAGATAACACAATATCGTTCAATGTATCTCCAAAGGAGTGTAATATTGGGATGCTTTGTCGAGAAAAAGTGATAACACTATCTGAATGAGGTGCTTACATACAATACCAGGATAGAGGACACATTGATGTAGGTGGAGAGTATCACAAGATAAATATCACCAAAGGCAATTAAGACTGGAGCAAGTGAGAAAAAATCAGACCAATGCTTAGATGGGCAAAGGAAGAAACCCTGAAGGTCGAGTAATAGCTGTATGTTTTAGAATTTCAGTGTTGCTTTGCAATTATCGATGACTGGATAAATAACTGGATACTGGAATGGTCATAGGTATATGGTGAGTGAAGTGGAAATGATTGATGCTAGGGATGGTAACACTTGGGTTGCATCTATCATTCCATGACCAAGAGCAAATACATAGCTACTGACAGACCCTGATAGGCTGGCAGCTTAAACTTAATGCAGCAAAAGTAACTCAGTGACATGTTGGGTGAATATGTTGATGCATTTGTAGGACTAAATGGCTGACTGGGCTAAATGATATCAACTCGGCACTATATAGACACAGACAATGCACATTCAATAATGCAACTGCTGTGCCGACTTCCTTAGAGCACTAAAGAGGTCACAAGTGCCAGTGCTAAATACAAAAGAAGATTCAGGAGGGCATCATACAACTTCTCGAGTGCTTGGACATTTTCTGTGGGGATTATCAAAAAGAAAAGTACACCAAGATGGGTAAACATAGTGACTCTCATTTATGCTTCCCAGTACCGTAAGCAGATAAATATCTGGATGCATTAGAAGGCTCTTAATGGCTCAACTCCTTGAATCTAGCATCCAAATACTGGCAAGTCAAAATGGATAATGAAAGTAGATTAAAAACCACTTTTAGCATGAGAAGTGGCTTGTATGAATTGTGTATCATTCCATTTCATCTCTGTAATGTCTCAGCTACCTTCATGAGGCTGATAAAGCTTACATTCAAAAAACTGTAGTAGAAGAAATGTCTAATTATGTTGACAACGTTTTAGTGTTTGGCTGCACTTCATATGCAAACCTGAGGATGATATTTCAGTGCTTGAGAAAGGCATGTCTGAAACTGGAGCCCAGGAAGTGTTTGCTCATGCAAACAGAAGTGAAGCTCCTCAGCCATGTGGTCAAGAAGAAAGCAGTATTAACAGACCTGGTTAAAATAGTACAATGTGAGACTGACATTGATCAATGATGAAAGAAGAGGTCCAAAGTTTTCTTGGTTTCATGACATACTATCAATAGTTTGTGGTCAATTTCTCAAAGATACCAGCACAAATGTCCACTTTCACAAAAGTGGAAGAACTTTGACAAAGTGAGTATTGTTCCAATTCCTAAAATCTGCTTTAGTGGATGCTCCAATGTTGGCCTATCACTGTCAGGACTGAGTTTATCCTGGATACTGACACCAAGAACATGGGAGTCAGAGAAGTACTATTAGATTTGCAGAACAGAGTGGAATGTGTGACAACATATGCTAGTCGAATGTTCATGTCCCCCAAATGCAGATATTGCACAACAAAGAAAAATTTGCTTGTTGTGGTTGTCTCCATGAAGTATTTCACCCATTATTTGTAGGTTATGTATGGTAGAAGATTCACTGTATAGGTGGAACATGCTTTGCTGATGTGGTTAATAAACTTTAAAAATTTTGTGGGGATGACAGATTGTTGGATAACAATGTTGAAAGAATATGACTGTCATGATTCATTGCCTGGACCAACAACAAGAAATAGCAGAAGGATTATCTTACCACATGGCAATACCCTGCCAATTTGTGTAATGTCCTGTTCGTGGATACTGTGTAAAAATTAAAACCACCACTGTATCAGCAATAGCTGCAACAAACCGTAAAGCAGACTATATTAAAGGATGTATAACAAAGCTAATGCTTCAAGAGCTCTGAGATGAGCAAATGAAGGACCTTGAATTAGTATGGGCACTCCTTACAGTCCAGCAAGGACAAGCCTGTCCAGCACTAGTGAAAAAGTGAAGCTTGGACACACATAATCTATAGCACCTGTACAGACAATTATGAGTGCAAGATGTGCTATAACTGTCATTACCAGCTTGAGATGCAGGGTGCTGCAGCAATGTTTCAACTAGCAGTTCCAAGAACTCTGTAGTAAGAGACACTCTACATTTTACACAACACTACAACTGGAGGGCAAACTTGTGCTAACATCTGATGACAGTTTTCCTGGCCTCCAGTTGGTCAGAATGTTCAGAACTGTTGTGAATGCTGTACAGTGTATGCCATCCAAAGAAATAACCAACAGATAGGACAAACTCCAACAGAGAATTCTTGGTTCTCTTCTACAGGGGATAGCTTTGGACATTGGTGATTCATTCCCAGAGACTTGATTACTTTACAAAGTGAGCCGAAGTGTAGCCCTTACCCAACACACTAGCACAGACTGTAGCAGAAATATTAGCTGATAATATATTACACAATTCGAAACACTGTAAAAGATCCCCATGGACCATGAGACTAATTTCAATAGCCAACTGTTCATTGAGTTTTTTAAGGTGTTAGATGTGGTGAAAACTTTACCTTCTCATCTCCAGTCTGATAGTTTGGTTGTTACTGATTACTTTATAAAGTTGACTGAAGTGTATCCCTTACCCTTTTCATTCCAAGTATAACAGCTGTGCTAGTAAGACATGTTTTTCACCAGTCACGATGTTTTCCAAGCCCGAAAGATCTATGCCAATAACCTTGCCAGTTTCTTCAGTAAGCCTTGACAGATTACACATGACTTATCACAATGCCAAATCATCAGTTTTATCAATTAATTCAAACCCAGAGTATCAATTGACCCCACCATGACCCGGATCCTTCAATGGGGTGGAGTTTTTCTCCATCTTTCAAACCATGCTGACCTTACCTACCTTTGCAGCCCATGGAACTCCTTTCCATGTGTCACTTTTACAACTCTCAAGAGTAGCACTGATCTTTTTTCCAGAGGCATCAACTCATCAATCACACCCGATAAGATTCAGCAGTCCATAGAAGCAGCTACCAACATGAAACACCACGCAGTCCACTGGATCTGCTCCAGGACATCCAGCATGACAACATACTTCATAAAAATTGTCACTTCATCTAAATAAACCACTAATTACATTCTCATTAATGGATGTTTCTTTCACCTTTTCCACTTTTGAGCTGAGAAACCTTACCAAAAAACACACATCAACAAGTCCCACCACTTTCAGTACCTACTTCTGAACACCAGCACTCTGAACCAATCACTCGAGTGTCTCCACATATCACACTGTCTTCCATCAATCAGTCTACTCAAACTCAAGCCAGCAGAAAAACCGCAACATCAGATCAAGCTATCCAAATGAATATTCCAGAATCACAAGACTCAGCTACCATGACAGATGTCACTACATCACTCAATACAGGCCAAACCCCAAGCTAAGACAAAAGCCAAGAAACAGACAGTGTCATACGTTATCCAGAAATCTAAACCTTCAGCCTAAACTATTCTCCACCTACACACATTTCCAATGTATTTGTACAACCAATCCACAATGACGACTATGACCAAGACTTTCTCAGCTAGCTAGTCTTCTCTTTAAACATTAACCAGTTGTTTTAACCCATGTTTTCTAACCTTTGACTTGTTTTTTCCTTGCAGGTCTTCTTGTGCACAGCCCAGGCATATTAATTCTGATCTAAAAGCACTACACCCATTTGGTTGTTCAGAATTTTAATCAAAATTTCCCATTTCTTTTATCCAAATTCTATGACTTTTATTTTTATTTCTAGATTGCAGGTTAGTCTGGAACTGTTTACCTGTGTTAGAGTCTTGGTCCATTCAGCCAGCAGCACATAATCTCTCCTTCCTTCTTCTGGCTTCTGGATTTCTGCATACACAGCTTTCCTCGACATCTTGAGTTGCCTTTATCCATGCTAATTCTCACACACAGCCACCATATTACTAAATCACCCAACCATGTTAAATTAACATAGATCTTTGTCATGAGACCATATCAAGTGTTTAAAAACTTCGGCCTTTAGCCCAAAATTTTCAATCTTCATTGTATAGCTTAACTAATTTTAGTGAGTAGGATGAAGAGAAACAAGAAGTTTCTGAGAGCTCTCAGTTATCTTCCAAGGTTTCTAGTAAACTCTGAAAGATATAAAACGAAATACCTGCTAAGATATTTGATTTTGATTTGATCTCTTACCTGACACACTAGTGCAGACTGTGGCAGACACATTAGTTGAGAATGGACCATATGGTTTGGAGACCTGGAAGAAATCCACAAAGCCTAATTTCAACAGCCAATTGTTTACTGAGTTGTATAAGGTAATAGGTGTGGTGAAGACTTGTACTTCACCTTCTTACTCTTAGTCTGAGTCTCTAGCAAAATGAGAAGTATAAACTGTCAAAAGTGGATGCTTGCAAAGTTTGTTGGGCCCAATGGAAATGACAGGGATGAATATTTGCCACATGTAATAATGGTGCACAGAACAGGGATCAGTGGGTTGTTCATGTTTGTACAGGAGATGTCACTTTCCGTGGAAATGATGTATGGCCCTACCACAAGGAACAATTCCCCAATGCCCTTATGAGCATGTAGAGTGGCAGAGATTGACAATGGTCAACAGGGGAGTTCACCTGAAAACAACTTGAAAATCCAATGCAACACCAGAAGAAGTGTTATGATCAGAGAGTGAAGGAACAGATGTTCTAATGCGGTGACTGGGTATGGTTGTGGTACATATTAGCAGTACAGAAGCAACTGGGATCTGGATGAACTGCTCCATACCTGGTACTCTGTTGAGTTGGTTTACAGCTGTAAGAGATATATCAAATGTTTGGTGTGCAAAAGCATGTCAAGCATGCTGATAAGCTGCATCCATATGCACAATACTAAAATAAAGTGAACATACCACACAATACTAACTACATAAAACAATAATGCTAACACATAGTGAACAAAATACTAAAATACACTGAACATGATAGACAGTAATGGCTGTTTAAAACAACATTAACATAAAGTAAACAGAATGAAGTGTTATGTACTGCAAAGAACTATTCTAACACATAAAAACAGGATAGATAATACTAAACAGTTCAAACAATAATGTCAGAAAAAGCTAAATGAAAAAACACAAAATGAAGTATCGAAGACAATAATACTATCATACAGTAATCACTATTAGGAGTACCATATATCTTAAATAATATTGCTAATATTAAATTAGACAAACTATTTATGGTGTGTTTTCATGGTGAGAGTAGGTTAATTATGGCCTTGAATAGTCTTGAATGTACTGAATCCTCTGGATGAGAAATGGTGGTGTAAGAAAGATGTAAACAAGAATACTTACGTGACACAGTGAAAATGACTTAAGAAATTCTGAATAACAGTCCTGATGTACAATTATAAAAGTACTGTATCAAATATTTAAAACAACATAGATAATATACAGTGAAAAGAGTGGACAGTAATAACCATTCAAATAGTGCTAACACACAACAAACAGGATACACTATAACAGTCGAAATTCTTACAATCAATAAACAAGATAAATAAAACAAAATAATCCAAATAACAATTTAACACATAGCAAATATGTGAGGATGTACAAAATATTATAAACAAAATTAACACAAAAGTTGAATAGAACAAAGTAACAATTATTCCAAAGATATATACAGATCAATAAACAACACAAATAATACCAACTAGCTCAAACAATACTGGTAACACACAGTAATGAAATGGAGGGTAACATCAAGTTAACCAAACAACATTACACACAGTAAACAGGTAGGAGCACATCAAGAGCTCCAAACAATAATCAAGACAGAGCGTGCCAAAGAATGCTATCATACAGTACTCAGAACAGAGCATAAAATATTCTAACAACAATTAGCAGGATTGAGCATAACAAACTCCAATATATCTTGCAACATCTATATGTACTAAAGCAACAGAAAAATGTAGTTGTCATCATGATATCATCACTTAAGGTTAATTCTTAAAAAGTTACTAATTTTTTTATTATTATTATTACTAGATACTAATCTAGCAATAATAATAATAACAACAAAAATAGTGAATAGATAATAACTAAACTTAGATGATCATAAAAGTTACTAATAACCATGACAAAAATTAATATCTGATCACCGCAACCTATTCACACATATTAACAGCAAAGTAACAATGAGAAAAAACTAAAATATTATGCAAACAACCATTACTGGCCAACAAATTTTGATACTACATGTGTCCTATGTCAGACATGAAAAAGACCACATGTATTTCTAAAAACTTTAAAAATGCTTGAGATCTGTAAACTTAAAACTTCAGAAAAATGAAATTTAGAAACTGGCACAGAAATGGTCTTGCTGAAAGAACTCACAAATGACTTATTATCTGCCCTAATTATAAAATGTTCTAAACTTTGTTACACAAGTATTCATAACTTGTTTGGTTAAATATTAGTCAACATTTTGGCATTATACAACCATTATCCTGTAAAGTAATTGGTGTATCATATGGCTTGAATTTGATTAAAATTTTGATTTCTTAACCTGTTTTGATTAGAACAAACTTGAGTATGAAAATAACATCTTGAAAGACTTAAATCAATTTCATGGAATTTCTCAACAAATATACTTAAACTGAGAAAAAACAAAAAACAAGTGATAGGTGCTTAAGAATCTAAGAATTGTACTAAATTGTTTTTTAGTTTTCAATAAGTAATTAATAACCCCCGTCCTCAATATACAAAAAAAATTAGCTTTTTCGATAAAACATGTTTTTATCACAGTGGAACCCACCATGTTTAGATTTGTCATGGCAAGCAATATGCACCAGTTCAAGGTTATTAGAAGTAAACAGTAATGAGTAGAAGTAGTCTGAATTTATGACTGACTTCACAGGAAGTTCTCTAGCAGCATTCATTATTGCTGGAATGATAGTGCGGGATCTTTCAATCCTAAAAGAAATTATCAAGAAATTAACTTAATGACTTAATTCTAACTATTGAAATATCACAGCAGCATTATAATAACAGAGGTTGTTTGTTTAAAAGGAGCTGAATGATACATCAGACCATTTACAACAGTTTTAATACATAAACCATTCAAAAAGTGCATTATTAGAAAGCTAAAAATACTGTACCAAATGAAAAACAATAACATTTTGTAAATATTAAGAAATATTCAACATATTTTTATTCATCAGGGCATTTACTCTGTTTTAAACATTCTTTGAGCAACATCATTTACCTGTGATCAAGATTCCAAGTGCTGAAAACTTTACGATGCTCACTACTAAGATATGGATTAAGTGTATGAGCTTTATCACACTTAGGGGCATTGTACTGTCCTTGACAAGCAAATGTGCCCTCTTTGGTACACAAAGCTTTTAATTCCCCACGAACAAACAGATGACCATTGTAATTATCTCTTTTCAGTAAGTTTTTTAAATCAATGAGCAGATCAGTCAGCAACATCTCTGGGAAGTTCATTCTTTGTAATTCTATTTTTGTCTGAAGGAAAGAAAATTAATATTTAACTCAAAAAAAAAAAAGAAAGATAAGACTTAATTAGTATGTTCCACTACTTTATTCTTTCTAGCTAAGATGTAAAAAATAGAAAATTAGAAGACTGAAGATAATTTATAAATACTAATACCAGCATTAATTTAACATATTGGGAATATCACAAGTATATTTTGATGTTATCATTCCACCAATGTAATTAGTAAAATCAGCCCAAATGAAGACATTCTTGCTCATAAGTGATACATATATGATGAAAGATATAACACAGCATTCATTTCTCTTATTGAAAGTTTTTCAATATAAAAATGAGTTAAGTTTCTGTCCAAAAATAATGTCAACTCATAATACTCTAATGCAATAAATTGTATAGATACTATACAGTTTATTTTTTAAAAAATCTGCTCACCAACTTATTGCAAAGTGCCCAAAGTAACTCTCACAACTCATTATTTACTGAATCAACCATATGATTACTGAAAAAAATTGTTAAAAGCCTGTATACATGAAAAGGTACTAGATAAATCAACTTTGGCTACAATAGTTTAAGTTTTACACTAACGACAATAATTATTTTGAACATGTTCTAATTATTTTTGCACACTATTTACAATAAACATTTTTAATTGCAAAACAGTATTATATAACTTAACCTTAACCATAAAGATAAACCTAATTGAATCATACAAAAAAGTATATGGAAACAAAGTATATGTCTAAATTACATTCTTAAAGATTCTTTCACACCTATCCTAGGACAATAATAAATTTATTTATATAATCACACTTTAAAAAAGATAAACAGATCCTTTATCTCACATTTAAGTGTTACATGATCAGCAGATTAAACTCAATTATACCAGTATTTGAAAGAAAACTTGAAGTTTAAATAAAACTTATCACATTAGAATCAAAAAGCTTTATTCATGTATGGTAAAGGAATTAGAAGAAAAATGTGTGTATTTGTTGGGAAATAAAGTTGGAAGTAGATCATACTCAGAAGTGTTCTAATGTTTAGGCCAATTTTAATGTATGAGCAATGTATTGTTGCGTCATCGAGGTCACGTGACTGGTGTGGCGCCCTCTATTTTCTAGAACTATCTTGTTTTTTCATGAATGCTCTAGTATTTACTAGATAGGGTAGGCGGGTATATATAAGAGGGGACAACGTGACGCAAGAATAAAGTAATGTGTGCGTAGATAGTGAGTAACTGATCTGCAGTCAGAAGTATTATTGAGCACGTTCGTCGTTATAGCGTTTGTTTAGCGTGATTGTTGAAGTTGAGTGTATCGGTAAAGTTGTATTCGGAAAGAATAAACCAGTTTTTATTAAGAAAGAACTTGTGTCGCTTAAGTTTCGTCAGAACGAAGTTACGGAAAAATCAATTAACAAACGGAGACGTATCAGTGTGATATTCAAAGGTTCTCCTAGTGTGCAGTTGATCACAAACTGTGCACCTGTAAAAATATTTGTGCA
>NW_013672102.1:45711-49326 GCF_000517525.1 Limulus polyphemus | reverse complement strand
CATGATTCTCTCCAATTTTGTTAGTCCTAACAAAAATCATTATGATGTCACAAACCTGGGCGCTCTATACTACTGCGTAATCTCTATATTTAAACTTACACTTTTATGTTTGTTTGAAACCCACTGGTATAGAAAGTTAATAAACCTATATAAGCATCACTATTTTTATTTTAGCCCCCCGATTTGACGGCTGTAAGTTCAGCACTTGCTAGCTGAGTATTTCCTGGACATGAGAAATTACCAAATGACAGTTAGATCTATCAGTACGTAATGTTGATTGTTGGTGTCTCGCGCTGGCGAGTCCTTTTAAAAAAACCTTTTAATATTAAAAAAAATTAACACCTAATATGAGATAAAACAATTTTAATTAACTAAAATGCTGGAGTAATGGAATCAGAATTTTATATTTTACGTATTTAGAAGCAGAAAAGCTTTAGAACGCTAAAGTCCGGTGTTCGATTCCCCGCGTTGAACACATCAGATAGCCCAATGTGGTTTTGCTCTAAAACAAACAAACAAAGCAAATTTTTATTTTATTTATCTATCTGTGAACGTTGTTCTAAGCATAGATGCCCCCCCCCCCAAGTGGTTCAGCGGTAAGTCTGAAGACTTATAACGCTACATACTGGGTTTATATACCCGTGGTGGGCACAGCACAGATAGCCCATTGTGTAACTTTGTGTTTAACGACAAATAAACAAATAAAATGTATAACTCTTTCTATAACCCCGGTTATTAGGGCGTTCAATTCGCAATCTACAGGTCGCAGGTTTGAATCCCGTCCTCGGGCATGCTCTTCCTTTCAGGTGTGGCGGCGTCATAATGTGATGTTCAATCCCAATGTTCTTTGGTGGTGGTTGATGACGTTGACTTACCTGTAGTATATGACTTTTAAATTAGAAACGTCTAGAACAGGTACCCCTCGAGTACATTTGTTTCGGCCCGGCATGGCCAGATGGTTAAGGCACTCGACTCGCAATCTGAGGGTCGCGGGTTCGAATCCCCGTCCCACCGAACATGCTCGCCCTTTCAGCCGTGGGGGCGTTATAATGTTACGCTCAATCCCACTATTCGTTGGTAAAAGAGTAGCCCAAGAGTTGGCGATGGGTGGGGATGACTAGCTACCTTCCCCTCTAGTTTTACACTGCTAAATTAGGGATTGCTAGCGCAGATAGCCATCGTGTAGCTTTGCGCGAAATTCAAAAACAAACAAACAACATTTCTTTCTATAACCGTAATTTTTTGCACATCAGGTGACAAATTGCTATTTAAAATTGGTTATGTTGGCGTAGACAAATAATCTGGTGTAAAAACTGACCTTTCTCGTGTAAATACCTGTATTTAACTAACGTTTTACAAGTAGATTCTCCAACTATATTGCGTTTCACAAAAGTTTAACCACCTATCTGTGTTCGGATTTATTGAATAATCTCTTCCGTCGGCTATTCAGACTGGAGTTGGTTAATCAGTGTTTTAATCTAGTCTTCAAAGTCTTCATTCATTTATTATTATCAAATATTACTCACGGTCTTTCTTTCAATAGAAGCTTCGCTATAAAATCTTTAGCTTCATCTGATATTTGGTCAAACGACTCGTCATCAAAATCGTAAGCTGCTTTTGTGACATTTGCCATAGTTTCAAGGTCACTGTCCCCCATGAAAGGAGACAATCCGGATAAACTAGAAACAAAATAAAGATCAATAATAAATATGTCTTATAATGTTCTAAACATAAAGATTTCTATATAAATATGACAAACTAGAAACAAAATAAAGATCAATAATAAATATGTCTTATAATGTTCTTATATTCGATAATATGGTGTAGCATTTGCGTATTATTTATATAGAAATCTTTATGTTTAGATAGGCCTGGATTAAGGGCGTAATTGAACGTGGTCGTTAATCTTACAGATACGGAGCAGAATGGTTCAGTTAAATAGGTCATCCTATATCGAGTGAAAGAGATTGTTACTACTTACAGAACGTAACAGATAACTCCTACACTCCACATGTCTGTTCCGTAACTAATGCGCTCGAAATTCACCACTTCGGGAGCAACGAATTCGGGCGTTCCAAATAAAACTTGCATCTTCTTGTTCGGTTCATATTTTCTGGCAAACCCGAAGTCTATTAGTTTAATTCTGTTTCCAGTTTTCGATACACAAAGTACATTTTCGGGCTAGGAGAAAAAAAAAAAGTTGTAAATCAATTTCACGTACTGACAAGCACGTCGTTAGTATGTGGAAATAATATCGCGAAGAACTAAAATGAGGAACTTAAATACATATTTACAACGGATAATTTAATTCAAATAGAAACTTACATAACCTTAATTTGTGATTAAATATCAGAAAAAAAATCATAGCAATAAAATGTTGCAAGATCTCCTCCAATTACGTGTGCGTGGCCCGATGGTTAATGTGCCTAGTTATAGATCCAAAGCTCTGGGGACGTGGTGCTTTGTAAAAGGAAAGGCCAAACCCCACTATTTAATTATAGTAGCTCGCGTGTAGGCACTAAATACTGTTGGCATGTTGTCTTCCATCTTGTCATCGATTTCAAAACTATGGCCGGCTATCACAGATAACCCTTGCGTAGTTTTGCGGGAATATCCTCCCCCCCTAAAAAAAATCAAATCGACCAATCCATCCGTCCGTCTCCAATAACTTAATTTGTAATATACTAAACTTCAAATCGCTTTTCCAAATAAATATGTTAACAAGTAGTCAACAGCGTATGCGTATCATTTTCTGCACACACACACACACACCCTCGTTGGTTCAACAAACATTCTGAGAGCTTATAACGCTAAAAATCGGGTTTCAATACCAGCGGTGGGAAGACACGAATAGCCCATTGTGTAAACTTACGCTTAATACCAAACTCCCAATTCTGCACTTTTCTAAATATGAACTTTGTTTCGTATGAAATATTTTGAAATGACTGTGTGTGCTTGACATTTTAATATTTGTATGATAAGATTGTCTGTGTGTCACGTAACTCCTCCTAAACCGACGTCTGAGTGGTGCCAAACGAATTGACTCGGTTTCAAAGTTTGCATAAAATCCTTGTCGAAACGTTGTACATTTGCTGTTATGTTAAACTTATATTAAAGTTTTTCTTCATTACCCATTCAAGCCGTCTCCAGCCATTTATTAATCTCAAAGTGGGTTCCTCGTCATCGAATTTGAATACGTAGCATCAGTTACCATTGGAGCTTCCTGTGTATGAGTGGTTTTCTTCAGTTTGTGTGGTCAGCTGTTTTGTCTGAGTGTTGTAACAAACAAAAAATCAAAAAAATCTATAATCTAAATAGACGTTTCTAAATGCTATAGTACAGTAGATTTTTAAAAATGCCCATTACTGTTGAAAAAGAGAAAGTTCAGTTTTAAATAAAGTTTTGCTCACGAATATGGTTTTAATACCTTTTTAAGTTTTCAAAAAACACTAGGGTTCTCTAGGTTTATTTTGTTATCATCGTCAGGTGGATACAATTGAATGATGGAACAAAACCGTTACGTCATGTAATATCAAGAGCGATGCTGCATCGCTAGGCAACAATGTAAAAACGAATTCAAACATAACTGTTAAATGTAGTATCAAGAGCGATACT
>NW_013672102.1:34911-44839 GCF_000517525.1 Limulus polyphemus | reverse complement strand
ATATGGTATAACATAATTGTTTGGTTTGTTTGTTTTGAATTTCGCGCAAAGCTACACGAGGGCTATCTGCGCTAGCCGTCTCTAATAACTCCTTCCATTCATTCTGGGCCTAGCGGTTAGGGGGCGCTCTACTCGCAATCTGTGGCTCGCGGGTTCGAATCCCCGTCACACCAAACATGCTCGCCCTTTCAGCCGTGGTGGCGTTATAATGTGACGATCAATCCCACTGTTCGTTGGTAAAAGAATAGCCCAAGAGTTGGCGGTGGGTGGTGATGACTAGCTGCCTTCCCTCTAGTCTTACACTGCTAAATTAGGGACGGCTAGCGCAGATAGTCCTCGTGTAGCTTTGCGCGAAATTCAAAAAAAAACAAACAAGTTCTGATTTTAAGACATTTGTCTTTATTGAAAAGTCCTGATGAGAATAGTAAATCAGTTTAGCTGTTTGAAAGAGGTTCCTAATTATTCCCTTTTTTGTTTTTGTTTTGTATAGTATCTTTGAAAGAATTCCAATGAATATAAAACCAAATACAGTGGTGCGAAATCGGTTTTTTTTCCAGTCGCTTTTTTTAAATTCAGTTTCAAATACTTGCAGTACCTTCATATCGAGATGCAATATGTTTTGTGAATGCATGTAGTCCACTCCTTCGCATATCTGTTTCATAAAAATAGAGCAAGCTTTCTCCGTCAGGACAAAATCGTCATCAATTACACGTTCAAAGAGCTCTCCACCTTCGATTCTACACAGGAAAAAAAAGGAATTTAATATTAAGAAAATACCCTTCTACTTAGCTAGCTACTTAGTTTTTATGCGCTCCTAAGAAAATATATTTTCACACGATTAATTACTTTGTTTTCCAAAGTTGTTAAGGAAATATCCCTTCACATTAACGGCTACTTTGTTTTCCAAAGTTGTTAAGGAAATATCCCTTCACATTAACGGCTACTTTGTTTTCCAAAGTTGTTAAGGAAATATCCCTTCACATTAACGGCTACTTTGTTTTCCAAAGTTGTTAAGGAAATATCCCTTCCCATTAATGGCTACTTTGTTTTCCAAAATTGTTAAGGAAATATCTCTTCACATTAACGGCTACTTTGTTTTCCAAAGTTTTTAAGGAAATATCCCTTCACATTAACACGGCTACTTTGTTTTCCAAAGTTGTTAAGGAAATATCCCTTCACATTAACGGCTACTTTGTTTTCCAAAGTTGTTAAGGAAATATCCCTTCACACTAACGGCTACTTTGTTTTCCAAAGTTGTTAAGGAAATATCCCTTCACATTAATAGCTCCTTTAATAGTTTCGTTTTGAGTTTACTTATTGATTAAGAATATTCTGTTACAAGTTATAGATTTTAAAGTAAGTAAAAATAAATATAAATACAATTGTTACTTACTGTAAAAGCTGTAACTTGTAATGAAATAATAGCTACTTTGTTTGTCGATGTTGTTAAGAAAACGTCTCTTCACATTGATGCCTACTTTGTTTTTCATTGTTGTCGAAAAAATAGGCCTTCGTTATTACTAGATACTTTGTGGCTCAGTGTTGTTAAGAAACATCTTTTCACACCAGTAGCTACTGTCTTTCGTGTTGTTAAGAAATATCTTTTCGCACCAGTAGCTACTGTCTTTCGTGTTGTTAAGAAACATCTTTTCACACCAGTAGCTACTGTCTTTCGTGTTGTTAAGAAACATCTTTTCACACCAGTAGCTACTGTCTTTCGTGTTGTTAAGAAACATATTTTCACACCAGTAGCTACTGTCTTTCGTGTTGTTAAGAAACATCTTTTCGCACCAGTAGCTACTGTCTTTCGTGTTGTTAAGAAACATATTTTCACACCAGTAGCTACTGTCTTTCGTGTTGTTAAGAAACATCTTTTCACACCAGTAGCTACTGTCTTTCGTGTTGTTAAGAAACATCTTTTCGCACCAGTAGCTACTGTCTTTCGTGTTGTTAAGAAACATCTTTTCACACCAGTAGCTACTGTCTTTCGTGTTGTTAAGAAAACAGCTTTTCACATTAAGAGCTGCCTAATCTATCCGGTAACTGAATAAATGTATGAAATTACAAATTAAACAGTCTACCATCCATTATTTTTTGCCAACTTTAATAGGTAAGAAAAACATAATTGCATACAAATACAATTTGTCTTAAATATAACTCGTGGGCTGAGTTATTTGTACTGGATCATTTAAACCCAATTTTGCCTCTTAGCATTTTTTTGTTTCTAATATTTCTTTTTTTTTCTTTCTTATTCTACATCACTAGATGGCTTCTTGTTGTTGTTGTTTTTTTTTTCTCTCCTGCATGTTAATATATTCTGTTTTGTATTGTTCCGTTAAAAGTCCTCATTTGCTCTGGTTACAGATGGAAGGATTAGTAAGTTCATCTTGGTTGAATATTTGAAAAACATACCGACAATCATTGTGAAAGATCACAACAAACTGTAAAGAAATGTCAAGTGATAAAAAAGAAAACTAAAAATTGTCTTTTGTTTGTTTAAAGTTAAGCACAAAGATACACCAGGGGTTATCTGTGTTCTGCTCACCACGGATATCGAAACCCGGTTCCTAGCGTTGTAAGTCCGCAGACATACCGCTGTGCCACTGGGGATTAGTTATACACTTTCATGGAAGATTGTGTAAAAAAAAAATGTTTCTAATCATTTATGAATATAACAAACTTAAGTTATAAAACGAACAGATCAAATCATAATAATTTATCTCATTTTTTTATAGTTTACTATATAAAACTAAAACAAAACTTAATTTAAACATTTTATAAAGACTGAAAAAAAAATCAAATCATTAATATCTTTCTAATCGTACACAAAATTTCGTGACAAAAGCTCAACGTTCTTTGTAGAATAAAACACATTATAAACTTAAAATAAATAACATGTTGAGCTAAATTCATTAAATTCTCCTAACATTTGGTCTTTTAATAAGAATGGTAACAATGGGCTTCTTTCTTGAATTAAAATATACTGGTGCTGCTTTCGTAGTGTCATTGGATAAGATACGAGCATTTTTGTTTTTTCCTGACTGATAACAACAAGTGTATTAATCTTAAAAGGTCCTTAAAAAATAGTCCAATTACTCGTGTTATATCTCATGTAACTAATCATGCAGAAAAAAATATATAGAAAAATAAACGTCATTATCAACCATTAGGCTTCGGTCATCATACTTTTGCGCCCTGTTAAAAAGGGCAGAAATTAATGTTTTAACAATGCAAAGAAGTAATCCAGTCAAGGTTTTGTCGTTTTGTGTCTTTTAACATTTTATTTAAATGTTCTAAAAAAAAATGAAAAGATCGAGATAAGTCTTACAATTCAGTTCGTTCTGGCTACGGACCAATAAGTGCTATTTTAACTAACTTCTGTTGACGCACGACAGAAAGTGTTTTGTTTTTGTGTTTCGGATATTCGAGAAAAGCCACGCAAGGAATAACCGTTCTTAATTTTGAACCGATAGCTATAAGGAAGACTGCTATTTACCAGCATCCACCACCAACTCTTGGGTATTCGGATCAAGTAGTGGAATTTGATAGTTATTTTTATAATGCGCCCACGGCCCTAAAGTGCGGAGCACGTTCCTATGGAAACTAGACGCGAATCGTGAACCCTGGATTCAAAGTCCACCATATTAGCGTTAAGTCACGCTCTGCCTGCCAAACAGTGGTCAGACTTGTCACGCTCTGCCAGGTAGACAGTGGTCAGACTTGTCACGCTCTGCCAGGTAGACAGTGGTCAGACTTGTCACGCTCTGCCAGGCAGACAATGGTCAGACTTGTCACGCTCTCCAGGCAGACAGTGGTCAGACTTGTGACGCTCTGCCAGGCAGACAGTGGTCAGACTTGTCACGCTCTCCAGGCAGACAGTGGTCAGACTTGTCACGCTCTGTCAGGCAGACAAATTTGAAAATACCAATACCATACTCGTTTTTGAAAATGGTAAAGGCAGCAACTTTATGCTATGTGTTCTCAAAGCTATTATAAATCCTGTTCTACAATCATCTATTACTTACACTTTTTGGGCGTCTTGTTCAGAAGTTATTTTAAAAATAGCACATTTTTTTCTTGGATTAAAAACGATTTTCCAAAGAAAGTACAATTTTAAATTATTTACATTGAATTTGTTTGTTTGTTTGAAGTTAAGCACAAAGCTACACAATGGGCTATCTGTGCTCTGCCCACCACGGGTATCGAAACCCGGTTTCTAGCGTTGTACGTCGGCAGACATACCGCTGTGCCACTGGGGGACATATTGAATTTGAAGAAACGTACAAACAAATGAAACAGCTGTAAGTAGCTGTTACAGCTGATGTTCTATTAGAATGTAATATTAAGTAAAAATAATATTTACGTAAGGATTGAATTAAAATGTCACAGTTATTGTCAAAAGATAATTGATGCACCACAAAAGTTTGGTTTAGAGCTGCTTGTTGTCTACACCAGAGGGAATCGCAACCAAGATTTTAACGTTGTAAGTCCGTAAACTTACCGCTGTTCCACGTGTCACAACATCATTTGGTGAAAAAGTGTATTGGAGGGTAATGAAAAAAGTTAATAGAAACTATACTGGTAGCTCACGACAAAATTCTTTAGAAAGGATGCCGATGGCCACATGAAAAATTTGGTAAAAATGTATTGGTGGGTGGCTACAAAATTTAGCATAATTTATATTGGTAGCTCACGATAAAATCCAGTGACGAGTCACTTCAGAACTTAGTAAAAAATAAAAATAAAGTAGTGGAGTGTCACTGCAGAATTTAATTTAAAAAAGGTAGTGGAGTGTCACTTCAGAACTTAGTAAAAAATAAAAATAAAGTAGTGGAGTGTCACTTCAGAACTTAGTAAAAAATAAAAATAAAGTAGTGGAGTGTCACTTCAGAACTTAGTAAAAAATAAAAATAAAGTAGTGGAGTGTCACTGCAGAATTTAATTTAATAAAGGTAGTGGAGTGTCACTGCAGAATGAAATTTAAAAAGGTAGTGGAGTGTCACTGCAGAATTTAATTTTTAAAAAGGTAGTGGGGTGTCACTGTAGAATGAAATTTAAAAAAGATAGTGGAGTGTCACTGCAGAATTTAATTTTAAAAAGGGTAGTGGAGTGTCACTGCAGAATGAAATTTAAAAAAAGTAGTGGAGTGTCACTGCAGAATGAAATTTTTAAAAAGGTAGTGGAGTGTCACTGGAGAATTTAATTTTAAAAAAGGTAATGGAGTGTCACTGCAGAATGAAATTTTAAAAAAGGTAATGGAGTGTCACTGCAGAATTTGATTTAAAAAAGGTAGTGGAGTGTCACTGTAGAATTTGATTTAAAAAGGTAGTGGAGTGTCACTGTAGAATTGTATTTAAAAAAGGTAGTGGAGTGTCACTGTAGAATTTGATTTAAAAAAGGTAGTGGAGTGTCACTGTAAAATTTTATTTAAAAAAGGTAGTGGAGTGTCACTGTAGAATTTGATTTAAAAAAGTAGTGGAGTGTCACTGCAGAATGAAATTTAAAAAGGTAGTGGAGTGTCACTGTAGAATTTGATTTAAAAAAGGTAGTGGAGTGTCACTGTAAAATTTTATTTAAAAAAGGTAGTGGAGTGTCACTACAGAATCTAGTTGAGTAACTACAAAGTTTAGCAAAATGGTTATCGGTGGGTCACTACAAAATTTTGCAGAAACTGCATTCATGAATCAAAACATAATTCAACAAACAGAACAATTATATATATCTACAAATTTCAGTAAAATGAGTACTCATTGGTCACTATAAAAGTGTGGTGCTGATGGCCCACGAGAAAATTTAGTTGCATGAGTATCGGTGGGTCTCTATAGATATTTTTGAATAATAAGCATCGGTGGGTCTCTATAAAATTTAGTAACTGGGGTGCTGATGGCCCACGAGGAAATTTAATAAAAATATGTGAAAGATTTCAAGAGACCAATTTTTTTTTCAGTGTATTAGAATTAATTTCAAAAACCAGGGCCAGCTCCTCAGTAACGTTGACTTGCAAAATAGAAGTAATGTTTTAACTAAAAGTTTCCGAGATTATCTCTTAATTTAACCAAACATTTCTGAGATTATCCCTTAATTCTGCCGCGTCTTCAAGCAGTGTTTCATTAAGTACCACTGACGGTAACTATAGCATAGAATGTCAAGTATTTTATAATATTTATGATTAATTAACGTGTGTAAAGTATAGCTCAATGAAAGCATTGTAAATGTTTCGGGTGCTTATATAAGAAGAGTCATTCGGTAAGACAGCGGTAAGTTTCCGGACTTACAACACTAAAATCCGAGATTCGATTCTCCGAGTTGGACGCAGCGAATAGCCCAATGTGGTTTTGCTCTAAGAAATAAAGAAAAACTTGTATAAGAATATCTTAGATCATAGGAGACGGTTTCATTTTCAGTTCCAATTGCTCACAACGTTTTTCTACTTTATTCATCTTTGAAAACGATAGTGATCGAAAAGTAAGTTTATTTACTTCGACTCTTAAATGAATTCTTATGTAATGTGCCATGATTACTATAAAGGGATTTCTTTAAAAACAATATCAACGCTTGTTATTCAAATATCAGCAAAAAAAACGACTATGCAAAGACGTAAAATATTTAAGAAAGTATTGCATGACAAACTTAGGGTACAGAAACCTAAATATTGATAACGGTTAGATTTTTATTTACCACTCCAGCGAGGATGGGGGGGGGGGTACAAAAATGTTATTTATCGTAAGTAAATGTTTTTCCATTATATTATGCCCCAATCATTTGGCTCAGAAGTAAGCCTGAGAGCTTATAACGCTAACAATCCGGTTTCGATACCGGTAGTGGGCAGATCAGAAATACTCCATTGTCTAGCTTTGTGCTTAACAGCAAAATAAACAAGTATTTATATTATGTTATTACGAATATTATGGCAGACTTTAATAAGGAACGGACACCCTCAATTTCAGTAACTTTAGAGAACCAAGTCCGATTATTCTTAAAACATTTAAATACGAAAATAATTAGATACTGATGAATAACTCTCAAAGTTTTTACTAGTCTAATTCATTAGATCAAGTAACTCATGGCGATCTTCGAACTTACAATTCCAAGACCAAGCACATCTGTTTCTTTTCATCATCATAAGCATCATAAAGTTGAAGAAGCCGAGGATGTTGTAAAATCCTCATGATGTCTACCTCCCTCTCCACGTCTTTCCTGTCATCGGCTCGGGTGGTGGTTATAAATTTCGCCGCCAGGATACGACCCGTTTCCTTCTCGCTGCATTTGTAAACTGTTCCAAATTTTCCCCTGGAAAATGTTAATTTTTCTCTACTTTATAAACTTAAACCTTTTTTTTATTATTTCTGTGTTTTTCGTGATATATAAGCAATGGCGGTAAATAACCTTCTTACATAAATAGCAAATCAGTTATTTCTATTTTTAAATATTACACTTGGATCAAGCTTTATTTCAACATATTACACTTGGATCAAACTTTATTTCGAAATATTACACTTGGATCAAACTTTATTGCGAAATATTACACTTGGATCAAGCTTTATTTCGAAATATTACACTTGGATCAAGCTTTATTTCGAAATATTACACTTGGATCAAGCTTTATTTCGAAATATTACACTTGGATCAAGCTTTATTTCGAAATATTACACTTGGATCAAGCTTTATTTCAACATATTACACTTGGATCAAGCTTTATTTCAACATATTACACTTAGATCAGCCAACATTTATCTTTAGTTTATTTTATGCATTCATAATCGTAATCTGTTTTAAATAACAAACTTATTGGGTTATTACCCTTAAATAAAACGCATGTTTTTTGTAGTTAAGCACAAAGCTACACAATGGGCTATCTGTGCTCTGCCCACCACGGGTATCGAAACCCGGTTTCTAGCGTTGTAAGTCCGAATAAAACGTATGGCAGTTGTATGATGTTCGTATCTTGATGTTCCTCATATCAAACATAAATTATTTTTATATTACAAAATACGTACAAAAACAATATTAAATATAAGTGCACTATAACAAGCAAAGATAAATGTCGAGAAGATATACACGTTAATATACCGTAGATACATACCTACACACACACACACAAAAGATAAATTTAAAAATTGGAATTTAAAATCTGCAAATAGGGATCGTAAAAAAAAAGGTAAGGAAACAAGGCTGGAGATACTGTAGACAATATTTACTCAAACCCTATTTTGGCTCCATGCTGTTATCTAGAATTACATTTGGTGGAGTTAAAACAGGGAATTGTAGTTTGAGTAAATAATGTCTACAGTATCTCCAGCCTTGTTTCCTTACCTTTTTTTACGATCCCTATTTGCGGGTTTTAAGTTCCCATTTTTTTTTTTTTTTTTTGTTTGTTACTTGTAACAGTCTAAAATGAACACGCCGATACAATCAGGGTTTAGCAACAACAACAAAATGTATTCACAATAACAACACTTAGAAATATATTTAACACTTACCAAAACACAGTTAATAAACAAGTGCCTGGCCAGGACATCACGCCAATATTAATAAACAATATATCATAAATATTAATATACCAATATTATCTAAATTATGAAATCAGAAAAAACTAATTCCAAAAAATATATTCAGCAAATACAATATTCCAAAAATACCTTTTAATATCAATAACGAGTGATAAACAGCAATAACTCTCTCTCTTAGTGAAACTCTGGCAGGGTATTTATTCACGGAGTTGGTCACGAGAGTACAACCTCATGTGATCATAAATTTACATATTCTTCTACTATATTAATAGTATCTGTACATCATCGCTGATGTCAGTTTCGCCATATACACATATTTACTCAAAATACAAATGAATGTAAGTTAGCGTTTTAATGCAACTAAAAATTCATATATAAAGTAAACGATAGAAGGAGATAATAAATAAACAATAAACACAACCATAATAATAAACAAATAGAATTATCTATCTCACATAGCCTTGTTTCCGTTCATTTTTTACGATCCCTATCTTCAGGTTTTTAAATTCCCAATTTATTATTTATCTTATTTGCCAACTTTTTTATCCTCAACTACGGACAAAGGATTACTTGATATGGTAGCTAACTTTATACACTATAATGATAATAAAAATAGCTAACTGATACGGTTCATGATGATTTACTGTAGCAATTGACTATTTCATCGCATTAGCTCGAGATGCAAAATGTTAATCTGTAACTGGAGACTGTCATGGAGATTTATTTGGGAATATAGTGAGCATTTATAGGTCCTGTGTAACTAAATAATCTATATATAATGCACAGCAATGGGAAAATATATTCCTGAACTAGGCCACAACCCCAATTAAGCGCATATAAAATTTTACCAGTAGAAAAGCAGCCTTTTCAAATAAAATATATACGTCTAAAACATCACTTTCAATAAACCTTTGTGTAATTATTCTACGAGTGTGTGTAATAAAATTTAATATCATGTGTATTGATTTTTTTTTTACTCCTTCACTTCATACATAATATAGGGGTTGGCTCCCTAAAAACATCGATTGTATAGTGTACAAAGCATTGAGTTCTACATGTTATAGTCATCTAACCTTCATCTATTATTTACTGGTAATTCCTGTTTTACCCTGTACTTAACACCAGATGTTAGTAAGAAAGCTTACTTCAAGGGGTAATGGTAACATCATTTACACGAGAATTATGGTGTTTTTTAACTTATGTAAAATGTAGAAGAAACAAATAGACTTTTCAATACCCTTACGAACAGATTTGGGTACCAAGCCATTTTTGTTATAGACTGGCAAGAGATAAGAAGAAGAAGAAGAATTACAAACTGGCCGTTTTGAGCGGATTTTATTTTCTTCTAACATGCTGCCCGGCATGGCCAGGTGGATAAGGCGCTCGACTCACAATCTGAGGGTCGCGGGTTCGAATCC
>NW_013672102.1:33852-34901 GCF_000517525.1 Limulus polyphemus | reverse complement strand
GGTCAATCCCACTATTCGTTGGTAAAAGAGTAGGCCAAGAGTTCGCGGTGGGTGGTGATGACTAGCTGCCTTCCCTCTAGTCTTACACTGCTAAATTAGGGACGGCTAGCGCAGATAGCCCTCGTGTAGCTTTGCGCGAAATTCCAAAACAAACAAACAAACAATCTAACATGCTTTTTTGTGCATTTTTATATGTGTAAAGTTTTAGCAGTCAATATCAAATGTTTTAAAGTGTTGGTAGAACTGAATATTTATTGCTTTTTGCCCGAACAGGCATTAAATATTTGTTTGTTTGTTTTGAATTTCGCGCAAAGCTACACAAGGGCTATCTACGCTAGCCGTCCTTAATTTAGCAGTGTAAGACTAGAGGGAAGGCAGCTAGTCATCACCACCCACCGCCAACTCTTGGCCTACTCTTTTACCAACGAATAGTTGGATTGACCGTAACATTATAACGCGCCCACGGCTGAAAGGGCGAGCATGTTTGGTGGGACGGGGATTCGAACCCACGACCCCCAGATTGCGAGTCGAGCGCCCCAGCCACCTGGCCATGCCGGGCCGGCATTACATGAAAATTACAGTTTATAATTAACCTAGATTAACTTATTCTGACCCCCAACTTCCGGTTTGATCACCCAGTCAAAGCTTTTACTTACCTTATTAGTCTCGCAATCTTATAATGTCATTTTTTGTGTCACAAAAGAAAAAAAAGGGTTGTTCGAACTAATTATATAAGAAGAAAAAAACTCGCCATCTGCTTTTTTTTTCTTTTTGCATTATAATTGCTTCTTTTAAGGTTATTCAGAGAAAGCGTGTTTGCATGGTGGTTTGTTGAAAGGAACGTTCTTCAAGGCTCGTTACTTATTTAACATTTCAGTGATGATGAATACAGATAAATCTACAGATGTTTCACTCCTTCATCGTATCTGATGAGCCTTCTTTCACTTTCTACTAGCCCGGCATGGCCAGATGCCTACGGGGGCGCTCGACTCGCAATCTGCGGGTCGCGGGTTCGAATCCTCGTCACACCAAACATGCTCGCCCTTTCA
>NW_013672102.1:27529-33370 GCF_000517525.1 Limulus polyphemus | reverse complement strand
AAACACTTTCTACTAATTAAAATTTCTATTGGTTTTCAGATAAGTGTCTATAATTTATTTCCGAAACACACAAACAAATTACAATTAACCTTCTTAAAAAAAATTGCATTTAGGTTTTGTTTTTGTTTGTTTTGTTTTTTCGCTGAGGCAGTAATTTATTATTTTTAATATAACCTAATAAAATAATGACTACTCCACCTTTCAAAGAAACGAAAACATGAATTGCTTCTAGATTTTATATAATTATATTTTGTTGAAATGTTACAATATAAAATATTGGTACGTTTATGATTTGAATACAAAGTTGGAATTACTGGGAAAAGACGCCCAGTGACAAAAAAGTGAACTACCGAAAACAACAACAACAACAAAAAAAAACATGGTGTTAATGTTTGCCAAGTTTGAACGTTATTCCATCTCGCTTACTTTCGACAGAGCCAAACTTTACCACACACACATGCGATAATATCTAAAAGGATAGAAAACCTTTCAGAGTTTCATTATTGTGTTGTTGTTCGAATTAATTAGGCAGAAAAAAACAGTGTGGATGAACTTTAGATAGGACAAAAAAGTATTCACTTGAGTACTAACTGATAGTTAGGCTTAGACCATATTTGAAACATATAAAATTAATTAGATGTTTGAATAAAGAAGTACCGGAGCATTAATTTAGTCCAGCATGTATTAGATTAGATCAAGATGGCCCCCCACCCCACCCCAATGGTGGTTCAGCGGTAAGTCTGAGGACTTATAACACTAAAAATCGGGTTCAGATACACGTGTTGGGCAAAGCACAGATAGCCCCTTGTAGAGTTTTGTGCGTTTAACAACAAACAAACCAAAGTAGTTTTCTAAAGGCCTTTTGCTTCTGATTCGAAAACATTTTAGCAAAGAAGCATGAAAATTCATTTACAAACCTATAGGATAAGTAAAAATGGTATTGTTTTTCAGTAAAAATGGTAATTAACAATTTTTCCAGTAAAATTTTAACGAATACTATGGTTAGTGTTATTATATAATTTTTTTAAAGAAGTTGTAATTTCTAATGAAATTTAAGACGATTTAAAAAGGTAAATTTAAAAAGGAAAAAGGCCTCGTAGCTAGCTTATGAGGCTACGGATTGAACGGTCCAGAGTTTGAGGCTTGATGCCGCTAAACAAGGCCTGTACTTTCGGCTGTAGGCGCGTTATAAAAGCGACAGTCATTTCTGTTATTCGGTTAAAAAAAGCCAGATATGGACCTTCTGGCGGCTGGTGCTACTGGCTGGCTGCCCTTCCTCTGATCAGTATTTAACAATTAAGGACGGCTTAACCTGAGCTTTGAGGGTGGGCTGTTTAGTTCACATGGGCATAAGGTTAAAAACTCCAACCCAACAAGGAAGAAATGAGCAAATATTGATCATTAAATGCAGAGCTGCTTGTGAATGACTGAATACAGACACGAGTACTTTAAATGTGTATTTTGATTTTAATGTATATTTATGTTTGTTTGTTTTCGCGCAAAGCTAAACTTATCTATGCATATCTGTCCAAAATGTCCCCCACCGGGATAAGTTTACGAATTTACGATGCTGAAATCCGGGGTTCGATTCCCCCCGCGGTGGAATCAGCAGATAGCCCGTAGTGACTTTGCTCTAAAAACAAGCACAAACAAATCCGTCCATAATTTTAAACTGAAAGATCAGAGGAAAGGCAGATGATTGAAGTACCCACCGCCAACCCTTGGGTTACTTTATCTGATAGAATAATGGTATTCACTCTTAAAGTAAATCAACGAATCTAAAGTGCGGAACACATATTTATAGGAACGGATCACGAAGTACGAAGCCTTGGTGTCAGAGTCCCGTTATGGTTCAAAGAAGTATAAGAGGGGGAGACCCCCACCCAGCAAATTACGTTTTCAGCCTGCCGTTGCTTTGATAGTGTAAAATCTAATGAAGGAAGCATTAATTACCTTTTTTATTATATAATATAATTTTTTATGATTCACATTCGAGTGTTATTTTATGATATTGTATAATATAATTTTTACACTATTATTTCATATCTTATACTGAGCGTATTGTGCTTATTTGGATAAAATTTGAATTTGAAAAGAGGAATTTTTTTTTTGTACATGTGTTCGTGTTTACATTTAGCTATGAATAATGATAGTGAGTAACATTAACTAAAGAGTGTTATGTTTGGACAAAATTTGGTTTTGAAAAGTAATAATATGATTCAGAGAGATCTTAATCCAGTGATTAGCATGTAACAAGATATTCTAGATCAGCAGACCCACCAGTGGTACAGCGGTATGTTTGCGGACTTACAACGCTAGAAATCGGGTTTCGATACCTGTGGTGGGCAGAGCACAGATAGCCCATTGTGTAGCTTTGTTCGTAAATTCAAACAAACTAGGTCAGCAAATGAAAATATACGTTTTGTATCTCAGCTTATACCATCATAATTATCTGTGATAATCTGGATTAAACTCAGATTATACCATCGTAATTATTTGTGATAATCTGTATAAAAGTTCACGTTATACTAAACTTTATTAAGAAAAAGGGACTGCGCGTATAATTTGGTATTTTTAATCCTGGCATCTGCAGAGATAGAACAAAAATTATTGTTATTATTATCATATTTGGTTATTATTTTTACCGGAATTTCAAAGAATGTCGTTTTCGTGCCAAATAATTCAGTTGATACAGTTCGAGTAATCCTTAGTACCCTTTATAATTGCGTGTTTCTTCAGTTGATACAACTCGAGTAATCCTTAGTACCCTTTATAATTGCGTGTTTCTTCAGTTGATACAACTCGAGTAATCCTTAGTACCATTTATAATTGCGTGTTTCTTCAGTTGATACAGCTCGAGTAATCCTTAGTACCCTTTATAATTGCGTGTTTCTCAGATTGACTTTGGATTGGAATAGAGATTACATTTTCATCAAGATATTTTTTATACTCAGTAGACACAGCTGAAGACATTTATGTTTTTCGAGATGTTCCTGGCTCATGAATCGAGATAAGAACTAAATCCTTCTCAACGACCTAGCCATCCTTTACCTAGCGATCCTTTTACATCTACCTACAGACCTAGCCATCCTTTTACACCTACCTACATACATACACCAGTGTTTTAAGTAGCCTTGCAACAGAACCGCGGGAGGCTGTTACTCTTCCCGCCTACAACGACCTAGCCATCCTCTTACACCTACCTACAGACCTAGCCATCCTTTTACACCTACCTACAGACCTAGCCATCCTTTTACATCTACCTACAGACCTAGCCATCCTTTTACACCTACCTACAGACCTAGCCATCCTTTTACACCTACCTACCTACATACACCAGTGTTTTAAGTAGCCTTGCAACAGAACCGCGGGAGGCTGTTACTCTTCCCGCCTAAATCAAGCGCACCTCTGTGATACAGTATTGTTTTGTAAATATAAGTTATTATGGTTTCATCATTATATGCAGAAAGTGAACTTCTGGCGTTTCTTTACAACACCCCCCTCCCGGTGACTGGGCAGTCTTAAGGTTTATAACGGGCGCAGCACAGATAGCCCATTGTGTAGCTTTCAGATTAACAAGAGAAACAGACAGTTATTTACAACATACTCCATTCAATAACATACCTCCCTAAAGAAACTTTTTCCTGGTTATGGCGTTGAATAGAACAACGTCTAGTGCAGTTTATAAAAATATCGCTATGTTTTAGTTGATACAGATCATTAAGTTTATATAGCAAGTACGATACATGTATGTGTAATCCAATATATATATATATATATAGATAGATAAAGATATTTACTGCACTACTGAATAATCTATATTTTACAAGTATCAAATTGATTGAATCAATTTGACGTTATTTCAATTTCTTTTCTGATACAAACTTCTGAGCTAACACCAAATCCTTGAAATCAACCAAGAGTGTCGAAACAGTTGTAACATTCCAGCTTTTTTCTTTTTTTCGCGTGGCAAAGTTAAACAAACATTTCAGATTTGTCTTGGCTATGTGTCAGGGGAAAAAGAAAAACGGAGTAAAAAAAAACTGTCTGGCTTTATTTGCAAAAATTAGTCTGTTGTTAACTGGTAGACCCAGCCAGGGCTCGAGGAAATAAAACGATCTCTTACGTACAGCGGGTTAGCGTGACGGATTTTGAATATCAGGTTCGGTGGTTCGCACGCAGATTAAAAAAAAAAAAATCGCGCTCCGCACATTGAAGCAATAGGTGCGTTATAAGAGTGACGGTCAAATCCCACTATTCGCTCTGACAAGAGTTGGCGGTGGGTGGCATTGACTAGCTGTCTTCACTATAGTCTATCACTCCAAAATTAGGGACGGCTATTGCAAATAATTGTCTAGTAGCTTTGGGCAAAATTTGAGAACCAAATAAGTTCTTTACTGTGTATATTTATTACTAACGCTGAAACTAATTATTATTAAGACGTTTATAATATGTATAATAGCATTTATTCACAACGAAATAATTACATACGAGAAGAGCTTTGAAATCCAAAAGAAACACGTTACCTTGAAATACGTGCCCTATATTAAAGATATAAAAAACATCCATTCTGACTAAAAAAAGTCATGCTTTGTTAGCTCTGTTAATAAAGTTATCAAAAGCTGCTATAGCTCAAAAATCGTATTTTGTACTGACGTAAATGTTTGCTCTAGTGGTTTTTTTTTGTGTTTTGAATTTTGTTTGTTTGTAGTTAAGCACAAAGCTACACAAAGGGCTATCTGTGCTCTGGCCACCGCGGGTATCGAAACCCTGTTTCTAGCGTTGTAAGTCCGCAGACATACCGCTGTGCTACTGGGGGGGGGGCTTTTTTTTTTTAATTTCGCGCAAAGCTACACGAGGGCTATCTGCGCTAGCCGTTCCTAATTTAGCAGTGTAAGACTAGAGGGAAGGCAGCTAGTCATCACCACCTACCGCCAACTCTTGGGCTACTCTTTTACCAACGAATAGTGGGATTGACCGTCACATTATAACGCCCCCACGGTTGAAAGGGCGAGCATGTTTGGTGGGATGCGGATTCGAACCCGCGACCCTCAGATTGTGAGTCGAACGCCTTATCCACCTGGCCATGCCGGGCCCAGCTACTATGGAAGGTTTTCGTATAGTTCGTGACAATGTTATCAGCTTCACAGTTAAATGAATCGCATGATGGTAAAGGAGATATAAAATAAGTATTTAATGATCTTTTCTTACGGGATAAAATTACATGTTTAATATCATTTCGATTGCTGTAAAATAAAGCTCATTTCAATCTGGTTAAATGTTTTATTTTTGTTGTAGTTCAACTAATATTGGGCAGGTGACGATGAAATTTTCTTGTATATGTGCCATCTAAAATAGTATTATGGACAAAAGGATGTAACCTTGAAAGGAAACAACTAAGAAATGAGATATTAGAAATTAAAAGCTCTTGTATGCGGATTATCAACTTGACTATAGGCTCTTTATTTACTAAGTAGTATATGTTTACATTTACTCTGTTATTGAACAAGGCTAAAACAATTACGTAACGACTATTTATTTTAGTGCACTATGACTCAACTTCCGGTTGGACCCCCCCTTCTTTATTTTATTTGTTCAAGGTGATTTTGCATATTATTGGGAATCATTCTATGACAACATTTGAAAACCTAAAAGCTTTTCTATGTATCTTTGCTTACAACTATTTCGACCTTTCCAGTCCCCTTTTTAAACCTGATGAACTAGAAAATCACATATTTTGTACTTACAGTCTTTCAGTTGTTTTTGTTCGTAAGACTAACATACATATTACGGGTTGGTTCAGAGATTCCAGCGAATAGTCTGTGGATATTGTATTGTTAC
>NW_013672102.1:24699-27519 GCF_000517525.1 Limulus polyphemus | reverse complement strand
CATTATAACGCCCCCAACGGCTGAAAGGGTAAGCATGTTTGGTGAGACGGGGATTCGAACCCACGACACTCAGATTGCGAGTCGAGTGCCTTAACCACCTGGCCATGTCGGGCCACTCCAGTGGTTAGAGTGCCTAGATTGTAATTTGGAGGATTCGCGATTCGCAACCCGTTTCTTCCATAACGCGCTCTACACGTTTGGATCGTCGCTGTGCTACAAAAGATACACATCAATCGGACATGGCGCCTGGCATGGCCTGGAGATTAAGAAGCTCGACTTGCTCGCAATCTGCGGGTCTCGGGATCGAATCCCACTCACCAAACGTGCTAGTCCTTCCAGCCGTGGGGGCGTTATAAAGTGACGGCCAATCCCAATATTTGTTGATAAAAGAGTAGTCTAAGAGTTGACGGTAGGTGGTGTTGAATAGTTGCCATCCTTCTAGTCTATCAATGCTAAGTTAGGAACGGCTAGCGCAGATAGGCCTCGAATAGCTTTACGCGAAATTCAAAACAAACAAATGAACAACCAGACAATTGTTGGCGGCGCTGTTGAATAAACTGCCTTCCCTCTAGTCTTTCAGTTAAAACTTAAGGAGAAGGATGAGCAGTTGTGTAGCCTCGCACAAAACTCTGAAACAAACTTCCTGTCACTTGTACCAGTAACTAGTAGAGCTACATAAAAATAACTCATCGTAATGGAGTACGTAATGGCTGAAAGAGGTACCAATGTTTTTTTTTCTTTGGCAAGCTCTTCTAGGTTTTCTCCTCCGTGATTGTCATTGTAATGAAGTGAAACATAATTTTTGCCAGTCAAGCGCGCTGGTGACTAGGCTATGCCAGGCCCAGCTAAATATCTTATGACGATATTGTTTGGTTAAAATTGAGTGTAATGCAGTGAAAATTGTATTACCGGGCCTAAAATGAAACATTAACATAAACTGGTTTTGCCGCTGACGACGCATTTTACATGAAGCATTTATTTTACTATAATGTGTAGATGTATACTTCACGACTTACCTTAATAGTACAATACAGTGTTCGGTCCTGTTCTACCTGACAGTATTGCAGCGTAGGTTCCATCATAAGTGGCTCCTTCTAAAGCTGCCCCTGTTCCTGCTTCTTTACGTAATAAATATGGTAAACAATAACGACGGTTTCCTAAGGGCTCGTTTTAACAGTATGATCACATAAAAATTCAGCGACTTGATCGTTTGATTGTTGTTAAGCGCAAAGGTACATAAAGGGCTATCTGTGTTCTGCCCACATATGTTTACATATGCATAATATTTTGCACCATATATTACATTGCATGCTATGTAAGTATTTGCAACAACAACAAAAAAAAATAAACTGTTTGTTCTTTGGTTTGTTTCTTGCTTTAGTACAAAACTACACAATGGGCTATTTAAAGTGTATCCACAACAGGAATCGCATCTCAAATTCTAGCGTTATAAGCCGTCGAGCTTACCGCTGGATCACCAGACGACACTTTGCAGATATCTAAGTCAACACTGTGAGATTATGACAATGTGATATGTGCCAGAATGATCTTCAACTACACACGAACAAAACACGCTGAAAAGATAAAATCTTATACAGGGTGAGAATCCTAAGTATTAAATAAAAATACGTTAGGTGGCGCCTTGATTGAAAAAATAAGGCAGTGCTTAGATTTTCTATAACTTTCAAAACACGCCCAAAAGATAAAATCTTATACAGGTTATGAATCTTGAATAATAAAAATACGTTAGGTGGCGCCTTGATTAATAAAAAAATAAGGCAGTGATTAGATTTTCTATAACTTTCAAAACACGATCAAAAGATAAAATCTTATACAGGGTGGGAATCCTAAATATTAAATAAAAAATACGTTAGGTGGCGCCTTGATTAATAAAAAAAATAAGGCAGTGATTAGATTTTCTATAACTTTCAAAACACGATCAAAAGATAAAATCTTATACAGGGTGAGAATCCTAAATATTAAATAAAAAATACGTTAGGTGGCGCCTTGATTAATAAAAAAAATAAGGCAGTGATTAGATTTTCTCTAACTTTAACTGAATCTAATTGTAGCAATGCACAAACCACTCATGCTTGCTCGATTGCTACAATGTCTACAACTCCAAATAAACACTCTCCATGTGTTACAACCTTGCTTTTCACATGCCATTAATACCTTGCGTCTTTACTTCTATGAATTGTTCCCTCATTTTCATACTCATTGAACGTATTAATAAATATTAATAGTTTGTTTTGAATTTCGCGCAAAGCTATACGAGGGCTATCTGCGCTAGCCGTCCCTAATTTACCAGTGAAAACTAGAGGGAAGGCAGCTAGTCATCACCACCCACCGCCAACTCTTGGGCTACTCTTTTACCAACGAATAGTGGGATTGACCGTCACATTATAACGCTCCCACTGCTGGAAGAGCGAGCATGTTTGATGGAACGGGGATTCGAACCCGCGACTCTCAAATAATATTAAGAGTTAAAGAACTTGAAGAACTCTGACAATAAGTTTCACAGATAAGACAAAAATGTAACAATAGTAAACTACACATTTGGAGAAAGGATGTTTAACTTAAATCACTCCTGCAAATGTTTTTTTTAAATCTAATATCAAACTCAATATTTCTTAGGTAACTTAAAGATAAATAAGTAATTTTTCGTACAGACTGTCCATATGGGTATATTGCTAGACCAACTTAAATCACTCCTGCAAATGTTTTTTTTTCCTTCTAATATCAAACTCAATATTTCTTAGGTAACTTAAAGATAAATAAGTAATTTTTCGTACAGACTGTCCATATGGGTATATTGCT
>NW_013672102.1:21239-24208 GCF_000517525.1 Limulus polyphemus | reverse complement strand
ACACTGCTAAATTAGGGACGGATAGCGCAGATAGCCCTCGTGTAGCTTTGCGCGAAATTCCAAAACAAACGAACAAACCATATGGGTATATTGCTAGACCATAGTGATATAAACGCTATATGAAAAATAAGCATATGAGATGAGCTTTTAGAAATACTGTGATAATTAGAACTACACAATACGAAAGGGTTGTGGTATTCAGGCTTACCATAAGTTTACTACCTTCTCACTTTAGTGTGAATTCGTCAAACGTTTTCGTTTGTTCTTAGCTTATGCAATTTTCGCATAATATGTGGTCCAGAATATCGTTAAGTAAACTGTCTTTGTACCTTAGTTATTCCTTAGAGATTATACCCACTCCGCCCTCGGGGATTATTGCTGTAACGCTGCAAGAAGGTGAACGACAGTAGTGTCCTTCACTGGTAGAGCAGATGATATCTGGAGATTACGGTCTCCCCTGTATTAAATAAGCATAGCCACTCATGTGCATAACGCTAGTCGCTATGGATAAATCCCATGATTCCCATTAAGCAAGAAACATTAGATTTTATCAGCCTACATAGGATCTCAAGTGAGTTGGTTGATGGAAAAACATCTCGGAAGGGAAACGTTAGTTGATCAATTCACGAATCCATTAGAAGGCGACCGTCCAGTTCCCAGTCAACAAGTACTTGCACCGTTTTTCTGTCTGTTGAATAACAACTGTTTTTGATTTGTTACAGATTCAAGTATTAAAAAGTATGCTTTACCTTCCTAATTCTTCAAGAAGAGTATACTCCTCCTTTATATCTTTGCCTTTCTTAACAAAAATTTTTCTTGGTTCAAATGGAGTTTCGGTTTCTAGAAAATACACCAGAGACAATCAATAAACAAATTATCATGACTTTTTTACATCATTTATCAGTTTGTTGTCCAGTATAATAAATAGTTGTTGTTTTTTCCTTTTTTGTCAGAGCATTTATTTTACGATTTTTACACCATTTATCAGTTTGTTGTCCAGTATAATAAATAGTTGTTGTTTTTTTCCTTTTTGTCAGAGCATTTATTTTACGATTTTTTTACATCATTTATCAATTTGTTGTCCAGTATAATAAGTAGTTGTTATTGTAGTAAGTGTATTTTTTTGTACAAAAACATGATTGAACTAATATCAAAACAACATATTGTACTAAGTGTATTTTATTAACTAACTGTAACATTTTCGAGAATTCATTCTTCCAAGAGACGTTTGTTAAACATAAAAAACAAAACAATTAAACTTAAGATATGTTCAGCTCAATACATTTTAGTGTGAAATTATAATGTCTTATATTTTTCTTCTGTTAATTTTTTTTTGTCTCTCCCATTAAATAATAAATATTTTGTAATATATACTTCACCGCTCTCTTCCGGTTCCGTTTCATCAATATATCAGATACCATTAAATAATAAATATGTTATAATATATA
Source organism: Limulus polyphemus (assembly GCF_000517525.1). Classification (NCBI taxonomy): domain Eukaryota; kingdom Metazoa; phylum Arthropoda; class Merostomata; order Xiphosura; family Limulidae; genus Limulus; species Limulus polyphemus. Next base: position 22,760 of record NW_013672102.1, on the reverse strand, counting down.
CTTTACCGCCCTCTTCCGGTTTCGTTTCATCAATATATCAGATATCCATTAAATAATAAATATGTTATAATATATACTTTAACGCTCTCTTCCGGTTCCGTTTCATCAATATATCAAATATTATTAAATAATAAACATTTCATAATATATACTTTACCGCCCTCTTCCGGTTCCGTTTCATCAATATAGATCATCTTCGTGTTTTCTAAAAAGCACAAAAAAACAACAACATTATTTTTCGTATGTATAAAGTACTTAGTATTGAATCAAAGCTGGAACGATTATATGAATGTTGTTGTTTTTACTTAGAGCAAAGATGCACTATGGATTATCTGTATTCTGTCCTCCGCGGGGATTCGAACCCTGGATTTTAAAATTGTAAGTCCACTGACCCACCAGAGGATATATTTTAGATACGTTTTTGTTGTTTCTGTTATACGCGCAAAGCCGTACAATAAGCTATCGGTACTGTGCCAACCACAGGTATCGAATCCCGATTCTTAACGTTTTAATACCCCTGATTTACCGCTGAGCTACCGAGGGGCTAAGTACGTGAATCATTACTGAAATCATTTCATTTTACGATCCTTTTTCACTCGGTAGGTTTGTTTTACTTTTTCCATCGTCGGTTACAACTGTTAAGTGTCTAAAGTTTCGTTACATTTTGCGAAACTGCTTACATAATATATTTTTCTAGCTGGATTTGCACATTTTCTTTTATAGGTGGCTACATTTCCTTTCGCACTATAGATCTGATACAAAGGAATACTTGAAAAGTAGTCCCCCGGTGGGACAGTGGTAAGTTTACGGACTTAAAACGTTAAAATCCGGGATTTGATTACACGCGGTTGATACAACAGATAGCCAAATGTGGCTTTGCTCTAAAACAAACAAACTTGAAAATTATAATCACTATTAGAGGCTAACGTCCAATATAGCAATTTGAAAGCACTTCAGTTATAAAGCTTTATCGTAATTCGACTAATATTCAAGTTTAAAAGTGTTCTTATTTATTTGTTTTTTTACGCGCCTTTCTCTATTGCACGTCCATGCAATGCATATTAAGACTATAGACAGGGGGGGTGGGGATAACCCCCCGAAATTTCTTCTGTGCCCACAAAAAAAAAAAGGAGAAAAGAGAGAAGGGGAAGAAAGAGCAAAAAACAAATTTACTTTTGCAAAAGCATGCCATATATATATATATATTTTATACAATTATGAAATTTACATTTTATTTTATATTGCACAAACGTATTTTTCAAATAATATATTTCATCATATTACCATACTGTATTTTGATGTATTTTTGTAATGAAGTTTCCTCATCGACACTGCCCCTCTCCCAGTGGCACAGCGGTATGTCTGCGGACTTACAATGCTAGGAACCGGGTTTCGATACTCGTGGTGGGCAGAGCACAGATAGCCCATTGTGTAGCTTTGTGCTTAATTACAAACAAACCCTGGCTCGGCATGGCCAGGAGGTTAAGGCACTCGACTCGCAATCTGAGGGTCGCGGGTTCG
>NW_013672102.1:17469-20751 GCF_000517525.1 Limulus polyphemus | reverse complement strand
GAAATTCCAAAACAAACAAACAGATAGCCCTCGTGTAGCTTTGCGCGAAATTCAAAAAGAAAAAGAAACAAACAAACCCTCATCGAAACTATTAAAAAATCAGAGTTCGTTTTTCGGGAAAGAAAAAAAAATACACCAAAATGTTAAATATCAACCAAACGGAGTGCTGGGAGTGTCAACATTTTTTTTCTATTTTGGGTGAGAGTATTTTTCTAGGGATATCACCCCGAATCAAAATCGTGGCTATGGCTCTGATGTATGTTATTAAAAACCTTTGTAGCGGATCAGTTTGTATTAAGCACTGTTGTTTTTTTAGTGAAAAGCTACACAATGGGCTATAGGTATTCTGTTCACTAAGGGTAATCAAACCCCCGGAGTAGATTTACCGCTGATCCACCGAGGGACTGTATTAAGCACATCCAAACAGAGAGCAAGACAGAACCTTTCAACATATGTGCTTTAACGTAATCTCAAGAACAGTCAACCCTCTTTAAGTTACATAATAGTCCTCTGTCATTGAGTCATTAAAATAGTTTGAATCAGTAGATGTTGATACGAAACTTTCATTCTATTCATGGTCAAATCTTTCATGAGTGACTTTATAAAACATGACTACAATAACTCGGTCTATATTAATTAAATCAGCTGAACGAACAATAGGGGAAAAGCAACATAAAAAGATAAAGAATAAGAAACTAAAGACTTGTTGCACCTGGTTTCATTGCCAAGTGGCCCTGACACGCATATCATCAAGTTCTTGTAACAAATGAGCGCGCAACTATATATATGTTATTATATATATATTGTTCTGACGACAGATACGCGCACTGTTGCAGAATATTATAGAATTGTCAGCCAAACCAAACAATGTTATTTTATAAGATTAAGTCTACGGAACACATTGACGAATGCTTTACTCAAACCATTTAAGATAAATAAGAAAGTATCAGATCGAGATAATAAAAAACAAAATAGGATATAAAAAAAGGGTTAGTAAATTAAATTAAGAAAAACCCTCTAAAATCGTAGCGCTTTCGAAAACGCTAGGGTTTTATAGAAGACAATATTAAATTTGGGTAAACTATACGCATAACACGCGACTACATTGTAAACTTTTGTGAAAATAACAATGAATAAAATATAGGCAAATCGCTCGTTTCTTCTGTCTTGTCACAAAACCAAGTTTCGTGTATAATACGTTAGTTGATTTTAAGTTGCCTAGAATTAAAGTGCCCTTGTAACACTCAGAAACACAAACAATTCATAACTCCTAAACCTAACTACTTCTCTAAGTTGTTAACTATTTGTTTCGTATAATATTAACGCAATTTTAAGCAATGACAGAAAGGAGTGTAGAAGCAATTGGATTTTTGTTTGATGGGTTTATTTGAAGTTAAGCACAAAGCTACACGATGGGCTATCTATGCTCTGCCCACCGCGGGTATCGAAACCCGGTTTCTAACGTTGTAAGTCCAGAAAGCAGTTGGAATTCTATAAAGTATGTGATATAATCTGCTACCCTGAAATTCCTTTTCAGCAACATAAATACAATTGGATCATTTCTTAAAGACTAAAGACGAAAAATGATACGTGTACCTGTATTTTGAGGTCCAACTCAAGGAATCAATCGAAGAGTCTTGATGCCTTGTTTCGGAAGTTGTTAGTTGGTGCTAAAGTTCAAGCTAGTACTCTAGCATTGCACACTTCTACAAAACCACTGATCTTCCTCCTATCAAACAGTTAAATTTGCACAACAAAGGGATATCCCTTACTTTAGTATCACGTGACTTTAAAACTTAAAAATAGCATACTGCTTTTGCATTCTCGGAAAGCCTAGTCAGCTGATATACACGGCGAAGAAACGGCATGTTTCTTTATTTTGTTCAGTTCTAAAAAAGTAAGAATCTAGAAGAGGAAAAAAAACTTGTCTTTGTGAGTAGAGTTTGAAAGGAATAAATGGCTTAAAAATTTCGCCAACTAAACACTTTTCTGTTTCGCTTCAGATGATTCAATTTACTTTAAGCAGGATATGTCATTTGGCCCGTGTTGTTATTGTTTTCAACAGTACGTGTATAGAAACTCTGAGGTTTGGTGATGAAACGTGCCTCTTTAAGACTTAACATTGTTTGGTTCATCTTAGGAATATTGAAACGATAGAGGCACTATGAAAAACACCATAAAATCAGGCACTAAGAAAAGCTTCCTATAATCAGTCGCTAAGAAAAGCATCCTATAATCAGGCACTAAGAAAAGCACCCTATAATCAGGAACTAAGAAAAGCTTCCTATAATCAGTAACTAAGAAAAGCTTCCTATAATCAGGAACTAAGAAAAGCTTCCTATAATCAGTCGCTAAGAAAAGCATCCTATAATCAGGAACTAAGAAAAGGATCCTATAATCAGGAACTAAGAAAAGCTTCCTATAATCAGGAACTAAGAAAAGCTTCCTATAATCAGTCGCTAAGAAAAGCATCCTATAATCAGGAACTAAGAAAAGCATCCTATAATCAGTCGCTAAGAAAAGCACCCTATAACCAGGAACTAAGAAAAGCTTCCTATAATCAGGAACTAAGAAAAGTTTCCTATAATCAGGAACTAAGAAAAGCACCCTATAATCAGGAACTAAGAAAAGCACCCTATAATCAGGCACTAAGAAAAGCACCCTATAATCAGGAACTAAGAAAAGCACCCTATAATCAGGAACTAAGAAAAGCACTCGAAGACCATCCAACTGAAGAAACAATGCATTATAATCTTTATAAGTTAAAATGCAATAACAGTATACTTAATTAGTCATACTCATTACAAGCTTGTGTGTGTTTTTAATTTAAGTAGGTAGCTTGCTTTGATCAAAATATATTTTAATTGGTACAGTCTCTGTAACTGTGAGGTTTAATCCTGATTATCCTATGAATCAGATTACGGGAGATCCTGTGTCATTTGCAGTCAGAGAAGCTCCAAGCTCTGTGATGTTGCCTGGTAGTTTAAAGACGTTATGTATGTGATGCCCAAGACAGTCTTCAGGAATTATTGCGGCTAGTCACGCTTACGGTTTCTTGTACGAGACATCTGATCGCAACTGTGTCACAGTGTCTATGTTTTCCTATTGGTCCGTCTGGACTTACTGATCAGCAAGTCTACCCAACATGTACGTTTCACAACGAAATAGTCTGATATGAGGGCTTTTTGTGTCACTTGGATTGTTTGTTGGATTTCTCGCAAAGCTACCAAGGGCTATCTGAGCTAGCTATCCCCAAATGGAAGTTATAGACAAGAGGGAAAG